>NW_022280537.1:0-27967 GCF_004355925.1 Anarrhichthys ocellatus | reverse complement strand
AGATACTTTAAGACTTTTACTCAAGTAGTATTCTAATAGGTGACTTTTACTTTTACTGGAGTCATTTTCCAGTAAGGTATCTTTACTTTTACTCAAGTATGGCTTTTGGGTACTTTATACACCAATGGTCGTGTTACCTCAGCACTACTACAGAGTATATCTTACAGAGTAAAAGCAGGAAGTAACACAGGTCGTGCTCATTGTCAGCCCTACTGTTAGCAATCTTTTTTAGTGCATCATAGTACGCTTTAAACTTTTTCAAAAATCACCTAGAAGCCCTGTAGAACTGAAAAAAACTCTTTGTAGTCTTTGTCCTACCGCTGCAGTAACCTAAGACAGTGTAACACAGCATTAAAGACATTCCTTCTAAACAATTATGCCTGGAATTTAATTAGACTATCCATAAACAATTTGGGTTACCCCCACCGCCCACCCTACTTCTTTCCAACAATAAAGCACATACTGGGCAGGATAGCTATCAGGTATGAACCAAGAGGCCAGAGCATTACCTCTCTACAGTGTCTTGCCAATGTGTGTGGAGTGTGGGTGGAGTAGTGGAGGGTGGGGGTTTGGCAGCAGTCTGTGTGGGCACTTTACTTTTATGCAACCATCCAAAAAACAAAGGATTTCTTGGAAACAGGGGGCCTGGTATCCGTTGGGTCTGAGCGCCTAAGGGATCCAAATGCTTGATGACACACAGTCACATAAAATCCCGGCCCAGCTCCTCATATCCTGTGCCACTGCACTGTAATAGTGGGCTGTGGCAATGAGTGCTGACTTAGGATGAGATCATGCAGCTTCTTAAGGATGTCAGAGAGCTTGAGGTCACTTCTTGGAGTGGGCTGAATTCATTCTGAGTGTTGTCCTCCCCCTGTAATAGCATGACTAAGGAATTGTACCTCTTCTACAATGCTGAGGACTCATTTTGCGAATTAGATTTGAGTCAATTACTGTCCAAAAAAAGTAGGAGGAACTCAATTCATTTAATTCCAACATGCACTGCAATGATTCATGAATGCATGCTCATTCTGGTTACATGTGTAGACATGCTGGAGACACTCTCCTGCTTGCTGTTTGCTCTGGACGCTCCAATCTGTCAACTTTGTTTTTCAACCCGAAAATATATTAATTTCCCAATACCACTGGGTTACTGTGCGTGTTTGTGCATGTGTGTTCTGCATGCATGTATTTCCAGAACCTCCAGCGATATAGTATGTGAGGGTCTTTCAGAGAAACACTGTACGGGCCCCCGGACACCTCCTGCCCAATTCGGTGGCTCACAGCAGGCCTCTTTATAGCAGCCCAGGATCATACTAATATGGGCAGTTATAAAACAGCACCAGGTAGAGGCTGCTACTGATTACCTGTGAAGCAACAAACGAACTGAATGAGATAAAGCCTTTTGGAGCCTGTTTTATACACCAGACAAAAAACACAACAACATTTTAGCTTGTTTTCCAACGTCAACTGATGTATAGCTGACTTCCATAACTTTACTGAAAACTACAGCAACAACAAGCGTGTCCCAGCCATGTGCATCACTTTTTGGTTTCCATTGGGCTGTGTGCTACTTGAGGCACATTTCTGTATTTGGTTGTGTTTTCTGTAATTGTAGCATGTTTCTGCTTTAAGTTGGGCTTGCTACATTTTTATAATATTTTTCTATAGTTCAGCTTGTTTCTGTTGAATGTTTTCTCTATTGTCAGCATGTTTTTGTACTTGGTTTTCTTTTCTTTATTTGCAAATGTCAGATTGGTGCAGATTTTTCTGTTCGTTAGCAACAGGCTTGCTCACTATTGCTAAACTTCCAGCCTGGTGTGATGGTGGCTTAGTATAAAATTGGAATGGCTTCTCCCCTTTGTTAATCAAACTTTGGCTTGTTTAGCACTTGTTAAGCACAAATGCTACATAAGCTTGCACTAGCAAGCTATGTAGTTGATTCATCAGACCTTGAACCAAACAAAATCTTCGAAAAAGATGCATTGCCCTCTCAAATGTATTCATGCCATTTAAGAATCATCCGTGTTCATAAAGTCAGCAAAGAGTTGCAACCAAGGTATTCCAGCTGATGGGATGTAATGATTTTAAAAGCCATTAATTAATGCTTCCTTGTGCTGTGTTTTCAATTTATTCACTAGCTTATATTTTAAAAACCTAAGAATGAATATCTCAATGCTATGTTTGCAGAATGGTTGTCCTTGCAACCTTACCTCTACATGTCACTGATCCCCAGTGTACCTTTATTTCAACTAGGAGGATGTGAAATATATATCTCTCCTGTCTGTTTTTGTAATTGATGTGCCTTTTCTCCAGGGCCAACACATTAATCAGAAGCTTGGTACCACAAGTGTAAATCCAGAGAAGAAAAACAAACTGCTCTCCTCACCAAGGAGCCACAATGAAAACAGTTCAAATCTGTGGAAAGACAGTCATGAGGTTCGAGTAATCTGGTCCTGCACACTTGATCTGTTGTTGCCTTCAGGTCATGTTGGAAATATGTGGCTCGGTGTAAAAAGCGTTTTAAAGCATGTGTACCCAGAATTGTCCCGATGAAGGGCCACAGATGCCCTTGAGGTCATGCCATATATAGTTTTTCACAGACTTTGGCATCTAGAAGCTCAATAAACAAAACTTAAAAACAATATTTTTGAGACGATTTTTTAATTCTATTTTTTTGGGGTATTAATGCCTTTATTAGAGCAGCTGGAGAAAGCCAGGAAAATGGGGAGAGACAACGGATGATATGCAGCAAAGGCCCATGGGTAAGAATTGAACCCAGGCCACCACAAAGGACTCATCCTGGGGTACATCCCAAGTCTCTTAATTGCATCCCCGTTTCCCTCACTTGCGTCCTTTCCTTGCATCTTAGTCCTTCCCACCAGGGATGCATGGAGAGACGCAAGGAAACCATGGGAGGAGAGAGGAAACAAGGAAATATGTTTTAACATACATGAGATGTCCTTTCCTCAGTTGCGTCGCGTGAAGCGACGTGTTTGTGATGACGGCGGCCGCTGATCAGCTGTCGGTTGGCTTTAACAGCTGGAGAGACTTTTGATAAGTTTGTGTCTGTTCACATGATCACTGTACTTAATAACTAATAATACTAATAACTAATAAAGACACAGTTATCATCACTGTAGAGGTGTGTTCTCTCTGTAGTCTGTTACCTCTTTAACAAACTGTGTTCTGTTTATAAGCGCAGGATCGATTTCTACCGGCAGAATGAGTTTGACTTATTTATGAATTATTTGCATCTGTACGTTTTGAAATTGTGACTGTGCCGTCATTTTTAAATAACCCAGGATATTATGGTTTCTCTTAAATTATAAAACTCATCAAACAAGACACTCAGGAATGATCAGCCTCACGTGACTGAATGAAATGATGATAAATGATGTAAAAAGCTCCCTCTGACTTTAATTGTATTCATAATAAACTTTATTGAGGGAAATATCAGATCATGAAAACACAAATCTTTCTAATAAATTAAGAAAGTTGTTTGTGGAACCAGAACAACTTCCGGTTCGAGCGAGGAAATAACAATTAAGAGACTTGGGATGTACCCACGGACTTTAAGGCGTGCTCCCGCGAAGTCCGTGAGGGTTTAGGGATGTCCCACTGTCAAATCATCGAGTGTTTGAGGGCTGCAGACATTTTGAGCCCTTTATGAACCCTTTCAGCATAGGATGCTGACTTTGCCTCAGGGAATTACCCACAAATCATTACAATCATTACACGGGTAATTATTGGACGCTTGGAGACGTAAAAAAAAGGTAAACAAAGAGGACGGCTCACCTGTGTTCAGCCTGTCTTATTTAATTTACGCAGAAACATTAAGGGATATAAATGGAACATAAAAACACATGAAATCAGACGATATTTATTTATTTATTCATTAAATATTTGATTTTGTCATTGAAGCTGTTTTGACAAAAACAAGTAAATAGATTATCTGAAGTTACCTCTCATCTTGTGAGGAAAGAGCCTGAAGACGTTCAAATCAGGAAGTACAGAGTATAAAATAAATACACACAATTATACATCATATTTTTTGTCATTTTCATGGTAACGTGATATATTGCAGCAAAGTGCTGTCCCATTCATATTTACACCATCCAAGCCCTCACAGTCTCTCACACTCAACCACTTACCAGGTGAAGTCAGTAAGTCCTTGAGGGTTCAGGGTTTGAGGGTGTAGGGGGGACATTGGGATTGGGCCAATTAAGAGGGTACTTCTCAAGTCTCTTAATTGCATCCCCGTTTCCCTCACTTGGGTCCTTTCCTTGCGTCTTAGTCCCTCCCACCAGGGATGCATGGAGGAAACCATGCCAGGAGCAAGGAGCGAGGAAACGACAATTAAGAGACTTGGGATGTACCCATGGGCACACTCTTCCACGTGAGCTCCATATCCACCAATGAGCACCATTAGGGACCTCCGCCCGTGGTAAACTTTTTGATCGGGTTACTCATGTTCCCTGTGGATCCCTATTCTATATGAAAACATATTACAAGTTCTAGATAAGGTGATGATTTATCTGTTTAGGTTTGCATAGGGTGGCCGTATGATAATAAGTAACACACTCGCCATGTTGAGAGCCACTACTGGCACTAGATATGCTCAGAATTTCGCATTTAGCGACTTTAATGTAGAATTGTTGTTTTTTGCATAGGAATGTGACTTTTACTGTAAAATAAAAAAGAAGAAAAAGCTGCTGAACTACATCAACCACACATTAGATAACGGCTGTCCAGCCTTACCTCCAACTAAACCCTGGAGGAAGAGCTTTCCAAACTGCTCGTGAACGCACCGTGACTCGTGTAGCTCCCATGGTGGCTGCGGGGCGCTGCAGACAGCGGAGGACGTCCACATGGACCTGCCTCCTCAGAGAGACAGCCAGTGTGTGTGTCTTCCCTCCTCAGCGTGAAGGAGCGCCGTGTGACGGGATGGAGGTTTTATGCTACAGTTCTGAAAGTTTGCAACATGCAGAGGGCTGTGAGACTCTAACAGCAGCTGTTCAGGACGTGTATCTGGTTTCCACTTGGATTCATAGTGTTGTCGCCTCTGGTTTTTCCCCACAAACCGCGGAGCTGTCGGTGGACTGTGTGGTTGGAGAGGAGGACTGAACACGATGCGAACCCGGTTTGTCCCCCCTGAACGTGTGCAACACGTTACCGCCCGCACACACGGTCCCACTGAGCGACAGTAACCGTGCCTGGAGGTCTGGATCTGGCTAAATCATGTTCATCTTGTGGGTCCCGGTTAGTTTATTCCTCAGCTTCATCGTTTCTCAGACGTGGAGCGTTCATATGTCGTGGGACAACTGGGACGCTGAGGTGCGCAACCGAGGGAACGAGTTTGATAAACCGAGCTCTCAGCCGCACATCGTGTTCATCCTGGTGGATGATCAAGGCTTCCGGGATGTCGGCTACCACGGATCAGAGATCAAAACCCCGACCCTGGACCGGCTGGCAGCAGAGGGAGTCAAACTGGAGAATTATTATGTGCAGCCGCTCTGCAGCCCGTCCAGGAGCCAGCTCATGACCGGCAGGTATAGCGCACAAGTTCCCAATTACTGGTCATGTAACGGCCCGTCTTTATGGAGTTTACTGGATAAAGTAACTGATAAATGGAGTCCAGGCAGTCTGCCATGGCTCTGTCAGAGGGTCAGCTGAAAGAGTACATCACCCATGTGAGGGCCATTTCCATGAAGTTTTATGTGATAATCAGAATTGAATTATTATTCAAATATCTCACTTTAAGTTACAGTAGATGAGACATTTGTGATATGGTTTGATCAGATCTCTGCTGATGTCACTAAAATGTGAATGGTGCATGCAACCGCATGGTTCAGGTTAACCATAAAATCTTCATACTCATATTTTAAAACTTTCACCTTTATAACGAAATGAACATAAGTACACCTCAGTCCTCAGCTGGGTGCATTTCAGTATTTTCGTTTTTTAGGTAAAATACATTGCAATAATGAAATAATGCCTCAGTTAGAGGCTAATTAAGAGAGAGAGTGAACAGTGATTTTCAACAAAACTACCTGTCAAACATATGCCCTCTATACCAAAACCATGAGACTAATCAATAAAATATGGATACCGTGAGAAAGATAAGACCCTGGCAAACGCGGTAATGTGGTTTTTATGTTTGTGGTTTTAAAAATGTGAGCTCCAGCGCAATATACAAAACTGGTACCGTCTGCTTTCTTTGAGAAATGAGTGGTCAGATTTAACATGGAGTCTAATGGAGCAGTTAGTTGGAGTTCATGTCGCTCTGCGGCTCCCTGAGCCAAATGTGTAAATCTGTGGGATTCCACAGACATTTGTCTACGACAAGGACAAGATTAGCTACTTTTACATCCAGAAATTATGCGTGAAGATTGTGGACTCAGTGGCAAAAGACAAATGTTTTTTTCACAAGAATCTCAAGCTGCTCTTCATTCTAGCAGTGACATCACGCACTCTAAGCTCCGCAATACACACCCATTATAAAGTCAGAAAAGGACTGAAAAAATCATAAAAGTTAAATTGCTGCAGTTCAAAAAGTTTAAAATATATCAAAAAGCTGAATACTGTGGCAATAGATCAGGATTTTCTCAACATTTGAAAGTTGAAATGGTGTCTGTAGCTCAAAATATGAGGAAGTTGAAGGATTTTAAATATAAACCTACAGTCACGACTAGGGATCGACCAATATGTTTTATTCAGGGCCGATGCTGATGCAGAGGGCCTTGGTGTTGGTTGATGGTAAGGGTGCTTTCACACCTGTAGTTGGGTTCATTTGGTCGAGACCGAGGGAAACAATTATACATTGTTGCATTTTAGTTCTGGGCCGGTTCCTCGTCACGCTGACTTTTTACAAATGAAATAAGAGGAGTGAACATGAAGTTATACAGACTCACATGAGGTGTATTTTTGTGGGTTTACTGTCACACACTTTCAAATAGAGAACAGCTTTTGATCTTTTAATCAGGGAATATACCCGCGCTGTCATGCTTATAGACATAGCTTTAGATACAGATCAATAAGATCGCTACCTGAACGGATCTCACAATCAGCAGATGAATTTAGTAGCAGTTTAGCATTTGAAATCATGCTAAAGTCACATATCTGCTGTCATAAAATCCTGTGATTGGATTTGTTTGCTGTCACACCACAAACGAACCACACCTGAGTCCGCTTGGAGGCGGATGGAGACCCATATTTTCAGGCGGTCTCTGTTCAGTTCTTTGGTCTGCACCAGGGTTCAATTGACAGCTTTCAAATCACCCCAAACTAACCACATTAACCAGGCTAAAAGACCTGAGTTTGTGAAGAGACAAGAAGCTACATTTAGAGAAAAGTCCCCCAAAAAAGGTAAAATTTTTCGGTAGCAGAATATGTTTATTTTCTTATTTCCCATCTTGTTAATTATCTTGTGACCCCCCCCCTTAGATTTATCACGCTAGATGAGAACTGCTGGTTTGGGGACATGTCTAACCATGTTTATTTTACATTTAGTTAGGACCTGTTTCGCTTTGGAACAAAGTCATTTAAATGCTGTTGAAACCCCAGTTAAGTATAACCTAGAAGTAAACCATACAAACAATAGGGTCTATGTTACAAGGGGCTAGAGTTTCTTTGGGAACTGGCAGATTAATAGAAGCAGTTGTATACAGCTGCTGTTGGAAGCATAGCAAAGCACTTTAACCTTACAGTAACAGGAGCTTGATTTCAACGTAGTCCACTCCCTGGGAAAGAAAAATTCAACCCTTCTGGCTTCTTTAAGCTGCACTGATGAGATTAGAGGCTTAAAATCAGAGCTCTCTTTCTAATCCAGAGTTGTGCTCTTCAACCCCATCATGCGCTCACTGATCTTTACTGATCAAGAGAATGGCTTGCCGAAGGTGAGGGTAGAGGTTGCTCCTCCGGGCAGCCTCTAAAATTGAAAAATGTGAAGTATTTTTGGGGAATGTATACATGACATGGTGAACCAATATTTCTGAAACCCCTGCACTTATTTTGGGTCCTTTGTAATTAAGTAAATGTGCTTCTGGAGTTTCAAAGATGAATGTTCAGGCACCATACAGCCATGTCAACATACCTGTCCAGACAAATCCAGCATATGGACTTTCTGGTACGTTCCATACATGATAAACACACTTTACAGCTCTTGCATCAGTCGCTGAATCTCTAACCCTTTGCAATTATTTTCTTGACTCTTGTTCAGTTACACACCTGCAGGTTAGATTACAGTAAATACCAGCAAATTATAGCTGGTTTAACATTTCGATTTACAAGGCAGACTGTATTGTACACATTTTATTAATCTGGTCTTCATAGTCACCCCAACCCACCTTGTCCATTGGCCGCAGGTGTTTCACCTGCAGTCACTGTTGTCAAGTAAAAAAAAAAAAATATATATATATATATATCAGTGGCGTGCCGTGCATTTTATACCTGGGCCTTCTGTGCTGTCCTACTACAGTTGAATTACCTCCTAATAACCTCATTATGACGCATCAATCCAGCAAACCTGCAGCGGATCCACACAAGAGCACGAGCCATTCAAATATTATTCATAAAAACAACATGATAGACAAATCAACAGTAGTAACGTTACTGCAGATGTAAAAAAAACAAATGCAGTTTGTCACTTACCAAATGCTGTTCACTTAAAGACAAAGTCCATCCTCCTTTCTTTGTTGCCAAAGAGTTTAATCCCAGTACATCGTTTCAGTTCCAGTAAGAAGTCCTTCTCGATTCATGGACGCCAGTGACAGTCGAGCCTCCCCAGTTGTATTTCGCCGGTCTGCTGCGGCAGGTTCACAGCGGGGCCGGGATCCCACCTCCGCCGGGGTGCCCGCCGGCCGGCGCAGACCGCTCGCCGGGCCGCAGTTGTTTCCCTGCGAACGTGTTCGTTGAGTTGTAGATCCACTCGAGTCTCTCCAAAAGTTTTCAAAAGCACCGTAGCTTGTGTCCTGCCGTGCTATGGTGTCCTCAGGTTATCGTAGCGTAGCTCCAAACACCAAGAGCTCAGTTAAAATGAAACACATTCCCAGCCATAAAATATGCAACGCTCCTCCGACGCTGTCAGCCAGAAATACCGTTCATACAAATCCTTTTGCTGGCTGAGTCAGGCTGCCAGCTGCGGGGTTGACTGACCATTTCTTACGATGTCCAGCTTTTCCTGAAATGTCCTTCTTTCTTGAGAAAGGCGTTGTCAGTAACTCCACCACTAAAGCCAGTGTTAAAAAATCAAAGCTAGGTAAAAAAAATAAATAAACTACACCAAGCAAAACCCTAAGAATGTTATAATTTCTTCCATATCTTTCAATTTGAACTCTTACTCCTCCAACTAAGCTCTACTGGCAAGTTGAGTTTCGTTTCACAATAGTCACGTGCTCGCCCACTGACCAATCACAGCGCATGCTGCACCTCACTGCAGAGCTGCAAACAGGCTTTGGCACGTCAAAGAATACGCCCAACATGTCAAACTAAAGATCTGATTGGTTGAACACTATGACAATCAACAATATCATCCCCATTCACTTAAAGTGCAAAGGGATTCACTTGTGAGTCTGCAGGCCTCGGGCCTCTCTTCGCCTAGAGACACAGAGGTGAAATCTGATTGGATAAAAGCTCTACTTAAAACAAGCTGCACTGGAAGCAGAGCAACTGAGGAAGACAGTAGCTGTGCAATGAGAAAATAAGATAATGGGAAACATGTTTTTATAAATTATAATACATGTAGTGTATTTAAGAAAAATTATTAAATTATAAAATAGCTATAACTTTGTGATTCTGTTTCGACCAGCAGAGAAGGCCTTGCTGGCCCTGACGGCCCACCACTGGTATATATATATTTGAAACAAAATTTTATTTCATTATCAGTCAGCTCCATCAATGGGCTACCGTCCATCAACAAACAAAGATGAAGAATGCGCTCTGGGGTCCTGGGCCAATAAAGAGCAGACCTCAAGCAAGGATTGTGGCTTGATTCCAAAAAGCTCTTTTGTCATCCTGTGTTCTTATATTATAGCCCATTGGATTTGAATCTGACCTAAACCACAGGGAGAATGGGGTTGTTTATTTGCTCAAAGCAGCTCTTTTTCACTCTGCTCAACTCTGTCTCCTACTTTATCACACTTCCCATTTGTCCACACTTATCTCAAACTCGTCTTAGCCTCTCACTCACCCTTTTCTAGTTGTTTAAGTGATCTGTCACTCTTTCACTTCCCTTCCTTACCCCACACCAGTCTGTCCTGAAGGGAAAACTGAAGGGAAATATTTAGAGATGGCAAAAAGGTAAACGAGTTTGCTGAAAGGAAGCGCTAAGTAAGACAAACTGCTGTGGGGCTGACTTTGATTAAATGCAGAGCACTGAGTTGAGGCTGCTTATTTGAACCATATGTGAAGAGGACGTGGAGCAGGAATACAAGAGAAGGCCCCAGCCTGGGCAGCAGGTCTGCTTGGGAACCTCCACAACCTCAGAGGCCTGAGTGGTGGCCAATGCACTTGTCTTGTGGGCCTTGAGCGATTGCTGGCATTCGGTGATTCGAATGTAATGGCATGTGTGATTTGTTGGCCATGTGGCTCAGTGCATGTGTAAATAAACCAGAGAGACATTGTGAGTACAGCAGCATTTAACTCTAAAGCTTTTGACTACACTCTTTTGTGTGATGAGATGGGGAATGGAGTCGCTGAACTACAACAAACATTTGCCTGCCTGTCCGTGGCTTGAATCCATGCTGGATAAAGGATGCAGAGATGACGTGGCTTCCTATTCATGCCCTGCTTTGTTTTAAAAGAACCCATAAATCAGTCACAATCGACAAGTGCAAGGACTACTGGGCAGGACAGAGGATCCCCAGAGGGCAGTAGTTACTGCAGTCATTATTTTAAGGCCTCATAAATACTAAAGACCTAGAACTGTCCTTCAGGTGCCCCAAAACCTGCAAAGTCAAGACCTAGTTCCCCTGTGAACCCCATTGTATGTCAAAGAGAAACAACACAGGGATACTTTGAAAGTCTTTGCACTCCACCTTATACCGTTGTTGGTCAAAATCTCAGGCTGGTTTGACTGATTTGTGGAGAAATCCCAGGCTGCTCTTAGCATGACATTCTCATTACATGGCTGTAACCTTTTGGTATGTGAACACCAGCAAACCTGCAGGAGCTGCAAAAGCAGGGGTTGGGGCTCGTAAGGGGTCAAATCTTAAACATGCACACACACAGATTAATGTATTTGCACATGTATGTGGTCTCCATTTTCACTTTCTGGGTTGTGTCATCTGTTCTTTTCTGCAAGGCCTATTTTCTTTGTACCATTGCTTGACAATTAGAAATACAATGATGGAAGGGCAGAAGTGGAAAAATTATCTTTGTATAAAGGGAATGAATACAAAAGATGCTTGAAGATAATGGAGCGTATCACATCCAAAAATAATTTTAGAGACATTTATGGGCTAGTAACAAGACTTAAGTTCACCATGTGCTATGCTTGTGGAAAACTTGGAGAAGGTATGGAGAACAAGGTTTTACAAGAACTCGCCCTTCATCAAGTTAATTATATATTATGTGGATTTTTTCAACAAGATAGTGGTGTAAACAAGCTTTTTTTTTTTTAAGTCTTTTTTTCTAATGAAAGACCAACAATGCCTACTCTATCCCCCAGTGTGCGTGTCTGTAGTTGGGTTTCAAAGCTCCCCCTGTCTAGACCACAAAGTGACAAGAAATCATCGCCATATGAAACCAAGACTTTCTTGGCTCCCACCAGGGCCATTGTGGTCTTATTTTGAATTCACCAACCTGACCTCAATGACAAGGCAATGAATAGAGGTATCAAATTCGGAATTGGGCCGTATTATTATCCTAAGTAGTTGAATATTTTAGAGGTCCTGGGAACCAGTTTTGAAATCTGTGGGAATTATTGTTGCCAAATTGTAAACATTTGTTTCCTAACTTCCTAACTTCAACAGCTCTGCCACCAGGTTCATCCAGAATGTACCAACAGCAGCTAGAATTGAAACCATGAAGAGGTGGGTCAGTGTTCAGGGATTCCCCAAAGAGATTGCTTAGTGGAGGTGATGAGGGCTGAGCTGTGACTCAATTGCATGCACATACATTCAACACAGTGCATTGCTGCCTAGCTACAGCTCACACCTCACCTCACACCAGTCGGTACATTGGCTGTTTGATAATTTACTTTGCCAGATGCAGAGCATGCCATTATTACCTGTGACATTAAGTATGATTGTGGCTTTTCAAAACTCCCACAGTCTATCAATTCATCACATGTGCACAACCATTGGCAGTGATAGCTCAGTCATCATCGTCATCATCAAATGTCTGAAATGTCATCATATGGAGTGCAGTTTGCTGAGTGCTCAATCATGACATGATATACATGACAAGAACGGAGACAAAAGGACAATTTAAAGTCATGAAAAGCCGATGGAAAAATTGACACAAAAGAAATGCACCTTTCACTAGCGTATTAGACAGACTGCCTCTTCCATTGTTTTCAATGTAAGCATGATGGCCTCAAATGTTGTGGTGGCTCTAGGGGGAAAGTCAAAGACTCATTAGTAATTAGGATTCATCCTCTGGGCACCATGAATGTCAATCCATCCAATAGTAGGAGATACATTGCCAGCCATAGAACTAAGGACAGAATTCATGACAATATCCTGGCTTTACTGTCACCATCTAAACTGGCTGAAAACAAATCATACACTCAGTATCAACTTAAATTAATTTAATACTAGATTCTATCTCTCACTTTATTTCTGATTTTCCCTTCACCAACCTACACTTGGCTTGCTGTAGAAAACTGTGTAGATGCTTAACTTAAGTATGTGTGAGATTCTCACATTTCCATAATACCTTTTTTTGTGTGGGGGAATTAAACATATACACGTCTGGCCCCAGATGTGTATTTGTTTTGATAGTCACAGTTTGTATGAGTACACATGCAGACCAACACCAAGGGTGCTCAGATCAATCATCCCATGTGGCCAATATTCTGTCTAAATAGTTTGATTGATGGTCTTTATATAGGCCGATCAGATGAGGCAAAAACTACAAGACAATTTCTCTATGCATTGCTAAATTGGTTTGACCGGAGTTCTGAGTTGTGTCTCTGAAGACCCTTTTACACTGCCAATTCACAGTGAGACTGTTGCGCCGTTAATCTGTCTCGCTGTTCATATAAATGGTACGAACACGGAGTGGTAGGCCAGAACCAGCTATCGGTGATCGGCCCCACAATTCTCTACCGGAACAACCTTAACCAATACCACCGTCCTACTGCTGTAGTAAGTGTGTAGATTTATACATGCACACGTGTGCTCAATTATCCTAATGACGTTGAACAGAAATTTCACCATCCTCCTGACAGATTAGTGTTGTCAACTGCTTAAGGTGAATTACTCTGGAGAAAAACCAATTAAGGCCGTGTTCCAGACCTTCATTGAAAAACATGCCGATTTCATCGTTTAGATGGTGACACCAAGTCAGGGTGTCTGCAGTGAAAAAAGCGTGAATAGCTACATTTTTATTGCTGATGATCTACGTTTTACATAGCATTATGTTATTACAGATCTCCCTCCATCATGCCAAAGTTAAGTAAGCTTCATCAAACTAAAACAGAGGCTAAAACTGTAAGCTTGAAGAAATACAAGCTGTTTGCCTAGCCGGCTGTGCTCCATGCAGGGTAGTGTGTATGTGTTTGCAGTTGCAGTCTGTGCTATTATGTGGATATGTGTAGAGTGCATTGTTTTGTTAAATAGGATTTGAGCTGTAAATCATGTGTTTAGTGCTATGTTTGGAACGTTGCACATACCATACAGTGGTGTAACCATTGAGGAACTTTTGAATTCTCAAGGGGCATGAAGGTTTGCTAGGCCTGACCACCTTCTGGTTCTCCTCCAACTGAGTCCTCCTCTATGGAACCTAAACTAGACACCTATTTTCACTCCTTGAATTTATAATGTTTTGTGTGTTCTTGAATAGATTTAATTATATATATTTCTTTCACTTTACTTAAAGCAACCAATGACCACTTACAGTAACTTACAATAACACTATAGTGCATTGTAACAGTGATTATAATGCATTGTAAAAAGATTATAATGTATTACAACAATGGGAATTATAATACACTATGATCCTTGCCAGCAATTATGAAGTATGATAATACTTCACCTTACAAGTCATTGTAAAATGACCTATAATGTGTTATAGTTTTGTTTTGTTATAAAGCTTTATCGATATTTATGAGTGCTTAAAACTATAATTATATAGTGCTATAGGCAGATTATCATGCATTATCAACATACTTATAATGCATTTGCATACATTGGCATCATAGAAGGTGTTAACGTTTCTTTTTATATCCAGATCTAGAAATCTCATCTAGATCTACGTAGAAATGTCAGATCAATAATTGAGTGTAAAAGCCCAAAAATCTTACAAAGCATTATTTATTTATATATATATTTATTTATTGGTGAGGTTCGCAATTGTTGATTAATTGATGACATGGTGGTGTGGGAATGGGAGAGTATTTAAACTGCAACGTTTAAATACAAGAATTCTTCAACAATTATATTATATGCATGCAGATATGTTCATGTAGTTATTTTGTGGTAATAAAAGTTGAATACCTTTTGGACAAAGAGCACTTGGGAGTTTACATTTGCAGTGAAAGGAGTTGGAAAATACCTCATATCAAAATTCCTCATTCCATTGAGTCTGTCCTTTACTCATCAGCAGTGCTGTTTTAGCTCACTGCCAAGATGTCTGCCACAGCATCATCAGCTCCAGGTAACAACTCTGTTTCCTGTCTGGTCTTGAGTGACAGTAACTCTGTTTTTGCTCTGCCCCCTAACTACCACTACCCACCCACCCCCTTTCACTGCACTGCTAGACATCAGTTGAACATTACCCTGAGCTTGGCTTGCTCACATATAAATACTCTTCTGTTTGCTTTGGACTGGGTCCACTGATGGTTTGGATATCGTACCAGTGTGTAAATTCCAACACAAAGATTGTCTCTGTGACTAATGACTTATTGCAATCAAATGGTTGGAGAGAGGAGTGCTTTTCGGGAGGAAAATCTCCTCTTCAGTTTTATAAACTTATACTGGCAGCGTTTCAGTGTTTCGATAATTTTATTGAAATGTCATACAGTAGCATGTAAATGTTATATGAATACACTCATGCAGCAGGGCCTATTACCCTATCTGGACCAGTTTGTGAGCTAATTTGACAACTCTTGAAAGTTTTAGCAAAGTATATAGAGGAAGGCTTTTGGGGTGTAATCAGATGTAATGTCATGGTTGACTAAATCCTCGTGGCTTGGTGCTTCATTCTGTTAATGCAAATCAATTGATTGTTTAATAGCTAGTAAATACAGTCCTTTTTCAGTTTTAAGTAGCATAATTGTTTCAAACAAAGAACTTTCTAAAAATAATTAGAAAATAATTTCAGGCTTAACCTATAGATGGCCAGTTTTCATCAGCCCAGAAATTGTATATTTCTACAACTGTTAATGTCTCTGACGGGCTGATATGTGTTTATGTTTTGTAGGTATCAGATCCACACAGGCCTTCAGCACTCCATCATTCGAGCTACTCAGCCCAACTGCCTGCCCCTGGAAAATGTCACCCTGCCCCAGAAGCTCAAGCAAGCGGGATACTCCACCCACATGGTGGGCAAGTGGCACCTGGGCTTCTACAAGCGTGGCTGCCTGCCCACCCAGCGCGGCTTCGACACTTTCTTCGGCTCCCTGCTAGGAAGTGGGGACTACTACAGTCACTATAAATGTGAAGGACCCGGTATGTGTGGCTATGATTTATATGAAGGGGAAGAGGCAGCTTGGGAACAAGACCGCGGCTTATACTCGACCATGATGTTTACTCGAAAGGCTATCAGCATCCTAGCCAATCACAACCCTCGCAGACAACCCTTGTTTCTCTACTTAGCCTATCAGGCGGTTCATTCACCTCTGCAGGTTCCTGCCCGCTACCTCGCGCGCTACAAGGGCATTCCAAACTTGCATCGTCGGAAATATGCTGCCATGGTGTCCTGTCTGGACGAAGCTATCCACAACCTCACGTTGGCGCTAAAACGCTACGGTTATTATGACAACACAGTTATAGTGTACTCCTCAGATAATGGAGGCCAGCCATTAGCAGGTGGGAGCAACTGGCCCTTGAGGGGGAGTAAAGCCACCTACTGGGAAGGGGGGATTCGGGCGGTGGGCTTTGTTCACAGTCCCCTGTTGGTAAACAAAGGGACGAAATGTCGATCGTTGATCCACATCACTGATTGGTTCCCTACCCTGGTGACCCTGGGGGAAGGGACTTTAGACGAAGACCTAAATCTGGATGGGTACGATGTCTGGGAGGCTATCAGTGAAGGCCGCCCATCTCCTCGCCAGGATATTCTTCACAACATTGACCCAATCTACATCAAAGCCAAGAATGGTTCGTGGAAGGCTGGGTATGGCTTATGGAACACTGCCATCCGGGCTGCGCTCCGGGTGGGCCACTGGAAGCTCCTGACGGGTGTTCCCGGCTACAGCGACTGGGTGCCCCCGCAGACCTTCTCCAACCAGCGGCTAACCAACCGCTGGCATAATGAGCGTGTCCATTGGGACCGGGGTAAGTCCATCTGGCTGTTCAATATCACAGCCGACCCTTATGAGAGAGTGGACTTGTCCCAGCGCTACCCTCACATAGTGAAGAAGATGCTCATACGGCTAGCGCAGTACAACAAGACTGCAGTGCCGGTGCGTTACCCGGCTAAAGACCTGCGCTCCAACCCTCAGTACAATGGGGGCGTGTGGGGACCCTGGTACAAAGACACCAGGGAGGAGGAAGAGGAGGATGAGAGATACAATAACTTGTTCACCAACCATCTTGGAAAAAGAAGGTGGAAAAAGAAATCAAAGAACAGAAAGCTGAAAAGGAAGGTAGAATACTAGCCTACCCAATTTGTGAAAGACTTTTCTCAGGGATTGACACTTCCTGTTTCAGGATTGTCCTCTAAGACATTCTAACTCCAGTTAGTTTTAACTTGACTCCACGATATACTGTATGAAAAACAATGGACCTTTTGAAATGCCTCAAGAGAGAAAAAGAAAAAGATCCTCTCATTCAAACACTGTTGTCATGCCCAGACACAACTAAGACCTCACGTTAATGTTAGGGGTATTTGACGAATGATACTTTTTCTAGATTGTGTTGCATGCTTGAACTGTTGTCACCTTTGGATTGTTCTGTAGATTCATGTTTCACTTAGAGTAGAAAATAAATCTTCCTTGACAGTTGCCATAAATTTTGGTAACAGAGAAATTAAATGAGGCATAGTTCTTTTATGTTGTTGATTACAATGAAGCAGTATCGTGGAAACGGATGTAGGATTTATGTGATGTGAGTTGATGTACGCTGGTTTTATAAGCACAGTCTGTCTAAACTTTAGAATAATAGATTTTGTTCCTTCTTTTAGATGATGTCTGGTCTGGCACCAGGCCAACCCGAATGTAAGACAAGCTAACAAAATAAAAGCCCCAGACACAAAGCTCTCTGTTTCCAGCAATCTTTCAAGCCCAGTCTGGTTTACATTTTATCACAGCGAGATTTCATGTATTCTGATGACAATAAGTACTCCTGTAACTGGAAAGTTTAACATCTCTTTCATATTTAGAAGCTGACACGTGGCCACTAAGTACATTTATTCGTGGAAAATACAGTAAAGTGGCATATGACTGGTGATAAAGGCCTCATCAGTCATGGTGCACTCTACAAGAAGTTGTGATCATGGAAAAAGGAGAAATAGAACTATTTACATGGATTGAACATAATTTACAATCTGTAAAACTATATTTCTCTATGCAGCGTCTGTTGCTTAGCACCAATGTAAAGTCCCCAAACTCACAAGCTCAAAACATTGCTGTACGACTTCACGAGTTTTGCAAGTAGATGCTTTGGTGTAATTTACAGGCCAATTCGCTATTTTAATGACACTAAATTACTTAAAAATGTTCTGTTTCCTGTAAGATTTATAGTTGCCTAACATGCAATATGTTCTGCTCTGTTTTTATTAGCTCCCCTAGCTTGTGCATATGTCTTTTTAATTAGCCAACCAATCAGCTTTGGAGAACAATGCAAGTCTGTGGCTCTGGTACAATCTGAGAGCCTGAAATTATTTTGAAGACATGAAACAACTGGAGCTCTAGAGAGAGGGGCTTTCCCGTAGCTACACTACACATCCCTCCTATTCACGCTAACTTGGATCCCCCTGCCTCTCCACTGTACTGAGAGCCAAGTTATGACCTCAGCCCATTCAGGCACTGACTCAACCTTCACAAAGCCATTGGTGTCAACAGTTTATGCTGATGTGAAGATGGGACCTTCGATCCTCAACCTCTGTAAATCCAAAGCACGTGAGCTACATTTGGGTTAATCATACCAATTTTCCTCAGCTGCTTTACATTGATTTGTGTCCACAGGCCAGATTGTACCCATGGGAACCAGCATTTACCAGGCTAAGCTCGTCTCCACTCTTGACGGGAAAACACGAGGGATGTCCTCCATATCATGAGCTACAGCTGAGCATTAAAGAAGATTAGAATCTTATTTTGTTGCATGCTGCTGAGTTTCCTCCCCCATAAACCATAGGAACAGTTAAACCCTGGATTCTCTGGGAATTCACATTTGCTGTCAGTTATGGGCATTAGCATCCCTCTTGTGGGAAAAGGGCAAGGATATTTTTTTCCTGTAACTGAGCATTAAGGCAATACATCAACCTCCCTTATCCTGCCGCCTCTCATTAAGAATGCTCATCAGTGCTCATTGGGAATGATGAGAAAATAAACCTAATGGATGGCAGAGTTAGAAAGCTTTGATCAAAGTGAAGTGAGGCAGTATGATTTTGCCGGATTGTGTTGGTTTTCCTTCAGTTGTGGCACTGTGTGAAACATAATTTAGGTTCTCGCATGATCAAGGTGCAAATAAGCCAAATTATGTGTAGCCAACTGGAAAGACCCGACCACCTCGCTGCCAAGAGCTACATGCGTAACACCGTGACTCAGCTAGGCTTGGGCTCTAAAGCATCTCTCCCAAGTGATGAAAAACGAGACACATATCGAGCAGCTGTTGCCCGAGAGAATCAGAGTTATACAGAATCCATGAAATTATCTTGTGAACACTGCCAAAAACGGCAAAGCACATTTATTGCTTGCGTGCATGCTCTCAGAGCGTTACACACTGCGAGGCTGTGCTTTCTAGCTACTTGGCAAACGTGTGACATTCCAATCGTAAGAGCTAGTTGAGTTGTCGTTTTTTTCAAGTGGATGTACAAGCAAAAGAAGTTGCTCTCATTTTTGACAGTGACGTCATAGGAAGTCCTGCCAGGGAAGTGGCCTATAGACATCTGCAAATAATGTGCCAAATAATGTGCCAAATGATAAAGATGGCACTAGATGGTTCCTGTATGAACTATCTAGGAGTTCTATGAGAATACATACTGTACTATTGTAATTACAGATCAACCCACATGAGTTAGAGCCACTCTGACATTTATTGAAGCCCATGAGAAGATTGTAAGTGTGTGAGAGAAGACAGAACAGTGCATTAGCTTGATGGACACTCTGTTGGCTGGCAGTCTCTCTCCAGACATGGGGATTTCCTGTAATAAGCAATTTCTCGCATACACAACTGTGACTTCTCTTGGCCTCTAACTGAGGTCCAGCACTCCCACTTCATCGATGTTATGGCATATGGCCGCATTTAGTGCTTCCCCGGGACCACTCCCTTAATGTCTTAATATTTCTTCTTCCTTTCATTAATCTGGTTCTGTAGTTACCTGTATTCATCTTTTATTCTCTCTAAAATCATAAGTCAATTATTTGTCACTTGCAATCGTCACTACAATGTGGTGCCTGTACCTTATCTGGCAACCCACAGTGTGGCCGAGGTACTGAGCGGATGAACAAACTTATTTGTTTGTTGTTTGTTATTTAAAAAGAATAAGTACCAGCATCTAAATTTAATCCAATCCACACATTTTAACATTTCAGTTTGTGTGGATTGAATTGAGCCTCATAGCATCAGCTGCCCGGTCAGCAGAGCAAAGGGTAAGTAAACCCCTCCCCATCCTCAGTGTCTCTGCCTCGGGGGGACGTGGAGGCCCACATGTCAGATCCAGTTGGAGTTGATGTAGCACAGCTGGACCTTCACCTCCTCTTCAGCCCGGTTTTAAACCGGACAATATACAGTATATACAGTACACTCAGACATGCACTTTTGTAGCTGTTCCAATCAGGTTTATTTATACAGTGGTTATCTGCAATCTCTTATGAAGAGCTTCACAGGGAAAAACAGGTTTTAGAACAAAGCAGTGGAAAACGTGGGGGAAATATAACACAGGAAAAAGCATTACAGATCCCTCTAGACATCTTTTAAAACACAAAAACACTTGTTTGTGTCTAAGTTTCCTTTTTCTACAGAAAAGTGCAATGAACTCTTGCCCTCATTGAAAGTTCTAGAATCTGTGAATATGCTAATACATTTCATTTGTGTGCTATCACACATTGCATTTGTCATACAAGCAGAAGACTGTAACAAAGTTAATGCAGTTTAAAAATATATAATCTTTCAAACACCACAGTGAAGTGGATCAAGATCGTTTAGCTTCACTGTGAGTTGTGTTTAATTTTGCATTTCAGTGGACTAAGCACAGGAGTGTATGGGTTGACTCTCAGTGAACCGGAGTGAGAGCCTGAAACTTCTATTTCTACAGTATTTATTGGATTGAGAATTGATTTCGTATCGATAACTGATTCCCAAAGATTCCCACCTCTAACTCATCACCTGTGTGATAGTCTGACTGCTCACCGACGTCACCATGTTCCCACGTCTCAGCAGATACTGAGAGGGAACAACTGTATGTAGTTGTATGTAGCCTGAAATACTACTTATTATCATAACTACAGCACTCACTAATGAGTAGAATGTATTATCGCTGATAGAAAGGATGGCCAACTTGTAATGAATAAGTTTCAACAACAAAATAATCGTAATTTCAGATCAGACTGAGAAAAGGATGATTTGGGGAATCTCACAAAAGGCAGAAGAAGAAAATAGAAGGAAAACAGTGAAAATTAAGTAAGAGGAAAAGAAGGAGGGGAATGACATGGCAGCCCTCCAAAGATCCTCACTGTAAGTGCAGGGAGGTCCTCTTCCTGATTCTTCCTATATGGCGTCACGCAGACCTCTCAGCTGTTCGCTGTGCTGGCAGGTCCTCCAAACCTCCTCCTTATTCTTCACTGCCAGTAATGGAGAAAAAACACTGGATGTATTTCAGCTGCAGGACTTTAAACTTCTCCACCTGTCACATGCCAGGGTGTGTGAGGAGAATCAGAAGCAACGGAAGGTTGGACAATACTGGACTCTATGACTCCAGCCTCAGGATCACCTTTCCATTTATTTCCTCCTGGAGGAATGTGGAAAGTGTGTGTGTGTGTGTGTCTGTGTGTGTGTGATGCAATTTGATTGATTCTACAGTATTTACTGTTCTACTGTTTGATTATATTTGCTCAACATTATTATCAGACACCACACAAGTGAGTAAATATGAGCATGTGAGAGACCATCATCAATGCTGTTGGTTTACTGGGCTTGCTTTATTGTTTTATTCATGTGTAAAACCTTTTATTCCTTTGTTTATTCACCACAAATTCACCAAAACCTCTTCGCCTCAGTTCACAGCACCCAGTGGCGGGTCGTGCATTTTATACCTGGGCCTTCTGTGCTGTCCTACTACAGTTGAACAGCTACGGTGCAGATACATGAATCCGTGGATGACGGGACGCTGCGTCATTAACGGACAATGCATAGTCAAATCAACGTAATTTACACAATGACAACCACAAAGTCATAAGAACCAGTCACATATATTTATATGACAACAAAACATGAAACATCAATCCAGCAAACCTGCAGCGGATCCACACATTCCACCACATAAGAGCACGAGCCATTCAAATATTATTCATAAAAACAACACGATAGACAAATGAACAGTAGTAACGTTACTGCAGATGTAAACAAACAAACGCAGTTTGTCACTTACCAAATGCTGTTCACTTAAAGACAAAGTCCATCCTCCTTTCTTTGTTGACAAAGAGTTTAATCCCATGATACATCGTTTCAGTTCCAGTAAGAAGTCCTTCCCGATTCATGGACGCCAGTGACAGTCAAGCCTCCCCAGTTGTATTTCGCCGGTTTGTGGCGGCCGATTTGCAGCGGCGCCGGGATTATAATATCACATGTGTGTTAATACTTTAACACACATGTGATATTATAATCCCGGCCTGCCCTCCGGTGTCGGACCACGGGTACCAGACCATCGATCCGGTCTGCACCCTGTGTCGGACCGTGGGCTCCACACAGCCATTCCTGTCCTTTTATTTTTAGTTAAATAAAACCTGTTGTACCGGATTCTGTCTCATGTGGTTTGCTATTGGGTCCTGATCTTGAACACCCGTGACAGAACGAACTGACCATTATGGACCCAGCAACCACAGGAGCAGCTACGCTGTACAGACATAACACTCTGCTGGAGGAAATGAGAAGTTTCGCATCTGAAGTTTCCCAGATTGGCTGTATCGTGCAGGAACTAGCTTGAACAGTTAAGTCTCCACCAGTTCCAGCACCCGCACTATTCCCTCCAGTCCTCGCTCCGCCGGTCCGGGAATTCCCCGTGCCGTCTCTGGATGTCTATGACGGAACACTGGGGAAGTTCCAGGGCTTCCTGTTGCTATGCCAACGGGTATTTGACCGTCAGTCTCAGACTTTTGCCTCGGACGGGTCCAAGGTCTCCTACGTGTTTGGATTACTGCGGGGAAGGGCTTTGGACTGGGCCGCGAGAACATTAGGTTTTGATCGGCCTAATACTGTGTTTTATGTGGACTTTGTGGAGGATCTGAGGAGGGTTTTTGACCCTCTGGTGGCCTCCGATTATGCGGCTAAGTGCCTTCTCAGCCAGAGACGGGGGAAAGCGAGTGTAGCGGAACACTCGGTGGTCCGGCCGACTCTGGCTCCCAGTATTCGGACAGCATTCTGCCCGACTCCGTATCGAGCTGTTGCCTCGGAGCCGCAGGGAACTCCAGTTCCTGCCGCCTCAGCGCCGCAGCGAATTCCAGTTCCTGTTCCGGCCGCCGCCGCCTCAGCGAGCTCCGGTTCCTGCCGCCTCAGCGCCGCAGCTATCCCCGGTCCCTGCCACCGCCGCAGCTATCCCCAGACCCGGCCGCCGCGGCCTCAGCGCCGCAGCTATCCCCAGACCCGGCCGCCGCGGCCTCAGAGCCGCAGCTATCCCCGGACCCGGCCCCCGCCGCCTCAGAGCCGCATCAACCTCCAGTTCCCGCCGCTGCCTTCTTAGAGCAGCAGCGACCTCTAGTTCCTGCCGTTGCCTTCTCAGAGCAGCAGCGACCTCCGGTTCCCGCCGCTGCCGTCTCAGAGCAGCAGCAACCTCCGGTTCCCGCCGTTGCCGCCACCGTGCCGCATCGACCTCCGGTTCCCGCCGTTGCTGTCTCAGAGCAGCAGCGACCTCCAGTTCCCGCCGTCTCAGAGCAGCAGCGACCTCCAGTTCTTGCTGTTGCTGTCTCAGAGCAGCAGCAACCTCCAGTTTCCGCTGTTGCCGTCTCAGATTAGCAGCGACCTCCAGTTCCTGCCGCCGCTGCTGTCTCAGAGCCGCAGCGACCTCCAGTTCCTGCCGCTGCTGCCGTCTCAGAGGTCATGATCCGAGGAGGCCAACAGGACCACATCATCTGCAAACAGCAGAGAGGCGATCCTGAGACCCCCGAACCTGACGTTCTCCACCCCCCGGCTGCGCCTAGATATCCTGTCCATGAAAGTCATAAACAGGACCGGTGACAAAGGGCAGCCCTGGCCGAGGCCAACACCCACCGGGAACGTGTCTGACTTATTGCCGAGAATGCGGACACAGCTCCTACTGCAGTCGTACAGAGACCAGATCGCCCGTTGTAACGGGTCCGGCACCCCATACTCTCGCAGCACCCCCCACAAGAAGGGACCCAAGGGACCCGGTCGAAAGCCTTCTCCAAGTCCACAAAGCACCAAAAGCATCTGTCAACATGTTATTCTGAGAATATTTAAAGGATTTAATATTTAATGAATTGTCACATATACTTTATAGATCATCTGAAACAGTTGAATTGTTTAAACTCAACTAATAAACTGACGAAACAATATATCCAAATAAAGTGTTTCCTTCTTTTCCACTACCTTAAATGTGTGTGTGTGTGTGTGTGGGGGGCTGTTTCACTGTGTGAATGCCCCAATATTGCTGTCGTTATTGACTTTCAAAAACCCACGTGTCAAACTGGAGCTGCGTGTTGTATAACGACAGTATGTGTGAGAGGAGTTTTACTGCATCAGTAAAAGCTCCCTCTGGGTCTTCACATCCACCTCCCCTCCACCAGATGCTGTCTGCAGCTCACGCCAAGACTAAGTGAGGAAAAATGTACCGCTGTACTGTATGTTACAGTACAAATCTGACTCCACAGTGTATTTAATGACATGGAATATGAGAGCACCTGTGAACTGACTACATGACTTTGCATTGCTGCTTATAATTATAACATATAAATAAAGTATAGAAAGCATTTAGCAATGCCTTGTTTGCTGAACTACTATTTCCAACAATAAGGTTGAGAATGTTTGGTCCTTTAAGTCACTAAGGCGTGGTCCATTCCAAAGCCTCCTACACCGCTCCGTGTAGCACTTCTTCTTCTGAAGGACGCAGCCTACACACATTGTCTGACTCTTGATGGCCTCACATCAGTGGTAGGAGTGAGACCATGATTTCTGTTTTTATTCAAGATGGTAGACATATTGTGTTTTTATTTTCTTCCACCAGCAGTTCTCTCCTTTATTCATCTGCCATGGTCTGAACTCGAGCTGGATTTGAGTTCACCTGAACTGGACCAACAGCGCCCTCCTGCTGTTGTGTACCAAAAAGCAGTCCAGTCTTGATAAATCCTTTACCACCTTCCCAAATTAATGAGAAAGAAAAATCATTATATGGCAAAGAGTGGGAGGAAAAAATAAACTGGACTGTCGATGGGTGTTCTGCCCATGTCAGCTGTAATGACCAAAATAAATATTCTGCCTCCCCTCAGCCATCACTGCCTGACATTATGAATCCATACACGTCTGTCTCTACTTGGCCTGGTGATATTTAAATGTAACTGATCATTGAAATGATGCTCTG
The DNA here is from genome assembly GCF_004355925.1 of Anarrhichthys ocellatus. Lineage (NCBI taxonomy): Eukaryota > Metazoa > Chordata > Actinopteri > Perciformes > Anarhichadidae > Anarrhichthys > Anarrhichthys ocellatus. Next base: position 2,674 of record NW_022280537.1, on the reverse strand, counting down.
TTTACACAACTTCGTATTTATTTATGTGAACTCTTGAGCACATTTAGATATTAAAAATGACTAGTTTTGTAAATACCCCCCCCCCCAAAAAAAAGAAGGTGTAATCTCACCATCTGACAGTACCTCGGTAGCCAGCAAGATGGCGCTCTGAGGCCCAAAGGTTGAGAATGGCTGCTTTAGACTTGTGATCCTCAACAGTTGCTTTTCTTTATAATGAACCACAGATCACTTCAATACCTCATATCAGTGGCATTTAGCTTATTCTACATACAAATAAAGTAAACCCAAAAGATTTCCATCTTTAACCCCTTTTGTAAAATAAATTCTGAGAAACTTTAAATATAACTGAAATGTAAATAAACGTATCAAATAGGACAGTATTCTCCTGCTCAGTATAGAGATACAGAAATAAGAAAAGGTTAGTGCTACAGGAATGGACCTACTACAAGAGCCCTGAGACAAAAATGAGCTGTGGGCCCCTATTGGCTCAGTTTGTGCTAATTAAGCTAAACATAAATTAATTTAGGAATATGCATCATCTAGAATTTGACATATAGATAATATGGTTTATAATGCATATGTATGCAGATTACTAAACTAATTGGCAATTGATTAATAAAAGCCTTCAGGACCCATGATGCCGTGGGGCCCTAGAGCAGTTGCTTGCTTTGCATGATGTGTCTAGAATTCTCTGCATCTGTCTCTCCTCACAGCGTAGACAGTTCTAACTCAACATGTTTTCATATGGGAGGAAGTGGGCTCAACTTTTCAGATTAGGAAACATGGACCTGAGTATCTGTGGATGTCTGTCACAGTGTCTTGTCTCTAGAGGGCAGCAGAGGAAGGAGAGTCCATGCTGTGACTGACGTCTACTCTTCTATACGGAGTTCATCGTCATGGTGATGGTGCTGAGGCAGATATATATGTAGACAGTTCCTCATTGAAATGCTACAATGAGCAGAGACCATCTCTCTAACGGACCACTAATGATGACGATCAGAACACAATCCAGGACTCTCAGTGGACAGGAAGTAGCCGGTGGTCACAGCACCACTTCCTCACTGCTGGATAAAATCAGATTATAGGGTGAATGGGGATTAGTGGGGACCCACTTAACAGTAGGTGTGTGAGGTGAACCTGATTAGGCTCTTCTGACATTTTCTAACCGCTTCTGGAATGGGAACATTTTGGATTTCTCGAGGGTTTCTTTTTGAAATTGTACTTTTAAAAGTTGTTTTCCCTCAATGAAACTGCTTCAGTGTGTTTGCCAAAGCACATTACAAACGAAAACCTCAACCATTGACAATATATAAGTGTTGCCTTCGAGGTCTCCATCTGAGTGTGTACATTCCAAAACTCAGGTTAAAGTGAAGGTGTCATGAGCTGAGCATGGACGTTCCTTCTTCACCTTAGAAACAACAAGAGGATGGAGAAGTTAGTTTACTTGTGGCTGGTCAGTTTGAAGATTTAGCCAATATCTAAAAAACAGACTAGAAGCTCTCACAGAATCAAATTTAGATTTTACATTAAAAACACATGGTAAGCGTACCGCATACAATAAGAAATCTGTGTCCCCTGGGGGCCACGTCACAGGTTTCACAAGTGTTTGAGTTTTTTGTTCTACCAGCTCAACATTTCCCCTTTAAACGTCTCACATGGTTTCATTTAAATAAGTGTTTAAGGCCCAAAGAGGTTCAATGTTCAATAGTTCACAAAAAGCTTAGATTAGGGCAAAAATTCCAAAAATGAATAGACATTTGTGTAGCAGAGCTTTGATTTTTCTTTTCCACTCACCAATGACCCTGTGACCCTCAGATCTATACTGTGACCCTTTGGAGGGGCATACTGGATTTTCCATCTGCTTCGAGGAAATGTTCATTTCTGAGCCATTACGATGTTTCATTTCAAAGCCTTTGCCGATACCAATGATGTTGCCGGTATCATTGTGCATCCCTATTGGTACTTTTACTAAAGTAAGGGATCTGAATACTTCTTCCACAGACACAGGTGATGTGTCCCAAACCCATACTGTGAGGAATTGAAGTATTAAAAGCATTCTTGGTATGATTAATGGCACCCCTAGTGGTGAATATAAAATGTCACAATGTATTAAATGTCACAATGTTTACTTATAGAGGATATTATGTTACAGTATATTCACTTCTAGAAGTGTTAAACCATAAAAGCATAATCATTGAATGTATTAAACTCAAAAGTATAGTCACTGTATGTATTAAACACTGTAAAGAATAGTCTTGAGGGCCAGAAAGGGATTTTTTTGAGAGAGGCTTTGCAGACATGGGAGAAGCTGAGATGCAGAGACACCGTCAACAGGAAGTGGTCAGACGAGAAGGACTGACCATCGGAGCAGAGGGCAGGCGGAGTCTGAAGGAGGAGGGCGTACTATCGTGTCTGAAACCAGGAGGAGACTAATGGGTTTCAGCCAATCACTGAAGCTGATAATGGACATTTGAACTTTTGGACTAACAAGCCACCAGTGGTGTATAGTAACGAAGTAGAAATACTTCGTTACTGTACTTAAATCGTTTTTTTGGATATCTGTACTTTACTTTACTACTTATATTTCTGTTGACTTTTACTTTTACTTCACTACATTTTGCAAAGATAACTGATACTTTGACTCCGATACATTTCCCCTGAAACCTTCGTTACT
>NW_022280536.1:0-28042 GCF_004355925.1 Anarrhichthys ocellatus | reverse complement strand
GAAGCTGGGAAATTCAAGTGGCCGTGGCGGTTCAGAGCCACCCCCCCAATCACTAATCACTATCTCCCACATACACACAGACCTGCTATCTCAGATGCCACCACAGCCCCGTCAACCCCCCTCACTCATTTGGCTGGGAGTGACATCAGCCTAACAATAGCTGCCTGTTCATGTTTGCCCTCCTCCCGCACCACTGCAGCCGATGGAAAGACAATACCCTTTCTGACTGATAGAGAAGTGTGAGGTGACACTCCACTGAGAGAGCTTCCCCAGTCAGTCCACCAATCAAGACAAGCCATAAAGTGGAGGGAGGAGCGTAGCGTCGGGTTACGGGTCACTGAAAAAAAACGTCTACAGTACCGCAGGACATTTTAATGACAATAAACTTGCATTATACGCCCACGTTCTTTACCGATGTTAAAGCTATTCAAGCTAGTACATACGTATATGCCTTTACAGCACCAGCAGCACACAGACACAGTGCGACTAGACTAGACTAGCTGGTGAACACAGTGGAGCATTTAGCAGCTATATTTCTGGTGGAGACCAAAAACAGAGCTTAAAGAGAGCGAATATTGGACTTACATTCAGCAGGTGGACACAAACACAACTCCTAATAAATGTTAATGTCACTCTACTGGGTGTGTAAACGGGCAAAGGTTTGCTAACACATTCAATACACCTTCTTTACTACTGATTGATTCTGCTACCTGAATTTGGGTATCAGCCAATACAGAGTACAGATTGGCTAACAAAAAACAGTTAAAAGGGTCATAATTCCCTCTCTAATTTCCCATTTGTATTGCTGTAAAAATCACTGGCCAAAAACTACATTTTACAAGATACATACAAAGTATAATTTACCATCACCCAATACTCATTTTTACTGAGACGAGCTTTGTTACGTAACTCAATGCAACCGCCGTTAACGTTAGCTTCATTATTTAGCCAAACAGGCCCGTGCTGTCCACCGGCTGCTGAAGGCTAATGTTAAAACTAGCTCTACTGCTGATTTCAACACAGCTGAAATATGGCTTCCTTTCTGCTGACGAAGGCTTTGGGATTTGCTTGAAAGCTCTGGAAGTAACTGCAATTTGTAGTTACCATGCAAAAAAAGGATAATCAACTGGCGAGGGCCTTTCAGGATAAGCTCTCCTCTGCTTTAAGCAAAGTTAAAGAAATAGTCAACATGTGTAATGATGTTTCACTGTCATCCGTTAAGATGGAGGCAGCGTCTGACGCAGGCTGCTCATTGTGTTACAGAAGCAAAGCAAATTCACAGGGAAATCAGTGAGAGCTTATTTGCATGATCCTTGAGACGTTTATGCAGGAGACTTACTGGTCGCTAGGCAGTGTATCTGCTCCGGTGTATGGATGAGATATCTGAAGGGATAACACAGTAACTCAAGCTTGTTCTATAAAATACCAAACATCTCTTGCAAAAGCAAACATGTCATATCAACTCTTTTAAAAATGGTATTTCTGCATCACACTTTACACATAAGCACCAATGCTAACTGCACACTGATGTGCTAAGTATGAAACACTATTCTTTGTCTTTGACATGCTGTAAACGATGACTATGAAGACAAAAGCAATGTGTTCATTGTCATGGCAGTGAAAGACACAATTACTTCCTCTAACACTCACTCCAATGGTCCTCCATTGTTGTGCACACCACAGAGGCAACCTTAATCATATTTATAGTGCTCGAGCTCTGATTTCTAAGTAATCTAATTGGTTACAGGTGTTTTCACAGGTGCATTCTGGGTGCAGGTTATTGATCATTTAAGCTAGCTGCTGAAGGTATTCTGAATGTATTTTAATGATTGTACCAGGGAATAAAGACCTACCTGGATTTAAAGGAACATTGTTCTTTAATTTCATGGTCTTCTGTCTGGATCACAAGGTGATGTGGTGGTTCATGTTCACACTGTGATCATAGCTTTAGCTTCTATCTTTATCTTTTTAACTTGTTTTTGTTGCTGAATCAGTTTGACATCGTGAATATATCCTCCAATCCCATATTGTAGATCATTCTGTCTGCTTTGTTTGTTTTTCCAAAGATTGGATAATATTTCTCCACGGAGTGCAGTTAGTGACAGTGTGGGCTCCACGGTAGCTCCGTCAGCTTGACAGAGTAGCAAGCAGCAGCGGCTTAGCGAAGGGTCAACTGCAAAAAGCTGTAATCTCACGGCGTTTCCCTCTCCATTAGAGGCGGCAGACGGAGTTCTCCAGTATGCTTTTGGTAATTGTTCTCCATCCATCCAGTCCCTCAGGGAGAGCTGTCATGCTAATGTGGCAGCTTCATTTATCAACTCCAGCAACCAACCATGACTACGCATTAAGACAGTAAGCAGTAGCTCTTACTGATGACACTAATGCAGACACATCTGCTGTCATATGAGTGTAACATGGGGATCTCACTCAAACAAATATATTGCTATTGAACTATTTGTGATACTGTTCGTTCAATGATGACGTTTTATTCAACACTTTATGGAACTATGGTATGCTTATGGTAAATTGTGATTGCAGGTTGCTCTTGGCCGAGGCAAATCTCTCCAAACCTGGACAGATTAATCACACTGTCGTCATGGATAGATGTACCAGAGTTAATTTATTCAGGAAGATGTTTTTTAGTAATTTGGGTGAAGTGACTCTTTAAATCAACCAGAAAAATGTCAAATCCATGAAGCACAAAAGTCCCAAAACACCACAATGCAACACCCAAATACTAATAAACAACACTTCAAATACGCTGCCAATGGAGGAGAACAATCACGATTGGCGATTATTATAATTTAATAACATACGAAACATACAATTATTATGCTCTCCCCAAAGCCACCAGACAAACAACAGTCATTTGACCTCGCTGATCATCAGACATCTTACCTCTCTTATGTGTACAAAATACAATTAGCATTAGATGGGGTGTGGTGTTCTGTGTGCTGGAAGCCTGTAACCTTCATAGTCATTTCCAACAAGGAGTGGCTTTTGTGTGATTTCTTTGTGTGAGAGAATGAGACAAAACCCTCAAAAGCGTGAGAGTTGCCATCCCTAAAGTCGTACATTTCTTGTTGGAAGTGTTCTAGTCAGTGAATCAAACTGGACTCCTGGTTGAGAACTGCTGTGATAAATGAAGCACGAGTGGAAATGAGATGTGACGGATGCTGAGTAATTAGCCGCATGCGTTAACGGGAGCTTGTGGTCAATTATCTGTCAGATGGAGTTTCACCTCCGATGGTCAAGCGGACGGAGATGGTGGAACACGCTCTGCACAATAGGAATACAGGACTTCTTATGAGCTGACAGCTTGCAATGAGTGACATGAAGTTTTAAAAATGACGTTTCCTGACCTTAACTCGCATTCTCTCCACTGGCCTATGGTCTATGGTCTCAGTAGCTAGTTTCAAGTATTGTTCAATATAGTATGATGTTTAATGAATACATTATGGTCCCATTTAGAGTCAAATAGACCACAAAGCAGGGTATGCCGTAGGGCGGGGCTACCTTGTGACTGACAGGTGGCTAACGGAGCCGTATACGGCTTGATTCGTCACTCTTCCGCTTTCCAAATATGGTCACTTCCATTCACTGGTTGCAAAAAAATGGCCAAAATCCAAGATGGCGACGGCCAAAGTGCTGACCCTGAGGTTTTAAAATCGCAGTCCACAAACCAATGGGTGACGTCATGACGACTATGTCCACCTCTTATATACAGTCGATGGTTCCCATTCAGCCAAACTGCATTGTCAATCATTTTTTTGAGGGAAACATATATATTTTCTCTAGGATTCCGTATGTTTGTGACGTATCACATACATTTCTAATCAAAATCTGCAGAAGATCTGCATGGTGGGAGGTCGCATTGGATGAAGGCATCAAACAAACACAGGACTGCCACCAAGGAGACCACTGTTCATGTCCAATGTGAAACTAAAAGTCAATGTTGACCGATTTTAATTTACAACGGTGACTTAAATAACGTAGCAAACACACTTATTTTAAACTCAATCGAGTAGTTTTGCTGTGTTTTTGTTGTGTGACTGCAATCCGGAAATCCGTTTCTCTCGAAACATTAATGACAATCCAGTTAAGTTGTATGAGAGCGCCATTTTGCAGGAGACAGGGTTGTTACAACACGTGAGCACATTTCATTCAGTTTTGACACATTTCCCGTTCGTGTTGTCAATTGTCACAATATCCAACGGATGTGTAACTCGCCCTTCACACCACCATGAGCTGCGGTGTTGTGCGATGAAAGCAACATTGCTCCACACCGACCTCCACCTGCAGAGAATGCATTATTTGATTGCGTTCATCAAACCATTGCTCCTGCTGTTTGTTCTTGGTTCACTGTGCTCTGTACACGTCCCCCCACGTATTTTCCCTTTAATGGCTTCCTCTCATAATGGCATCATAGAGACAAGACTTTCTAAGAGGAATCATTCCTTTAGAAACATTTGATGAAAAGGATGACATTGCATTGTTTTGCCACCTCCTCACACTGGCTCCATTCAAACGCACGAAAGTTGGTCCGAACACAACCTTCGACAGTCACCATCAGTGAAAGGATGAAATGCAGTCTAGTAGAGCTGAAACAAGTAGTTGATTCGAGGATTAGTCGATGGGCAGAACAATAACCAGCTAAATAAATCGTTTAACTGGCTTTTCCACCAGATTTTCCCTTGTTACAGGTTCTACATCGATTTCACTCCTCTAACGCTGCATTCACATGGAATCAGGCAGACGTCGAACCGAATAACGTTTTAGTGGACAAGAGCTGGACGGTAGAGAATAACGGGAACGGCATTGTCCTCCAAAGTTAAAGCATTTTTACATTTTGCTGTCCTCTGCAAGGATGTTAAGTAGCTCTTGATCATATTTTATAAGCAGCAAAGCAAGTGACCACGAAGCCAGTTTCTCATATGAACTCCGGACGACATCCATGGATGGACATTGTCCACAATTTTCCTTTAGCACACATCCGGGATTTGTCCACGTCAGACACGTTCACACCTACTGGTAAATACCCGGTTTGGTAATGTAGCCGGTGGGTAATTTGGACATAAACAACCACTCCTTGAATTTCTATTTCCCGAATCTCGTCGTCTCTCCAGTTAGACATTTTGGACGCTGACCAAAATGTCTAACTGGAGAGACGACGATTTTCACTATATTCACTATATTCACGCATGGGCTCATTGGACACTAGGCAGACTTTGAACGAGGGAGCCGGCGGGGTTGAACCGGCCCGAATGATTCGGACATCCTTTCAGCTAAGTTCGGGGTTGCAGTGCATAAAAAGGGTTCTGGAAATGCCTTCATAACAGTGATAAGTGTGGCCCAGATTTATCTTTCAGAAGTGACTCAAATATTATAACTATGCACGCCATGCGCTGAAGATGACATTGTACATGGCTTCCTATGTGTCCTGTTGTTTATGGAGAGGTCCCGGAGAAGTTCCACAGCTTATTGGCACGTTGGAAATTGCTTCCAAGCCTCTTTGGCCAGGCTCGCTCCAAACACCTGAATACAAACACTTAGTGGCTGGACGGAAGGTGGACAAAGGCATGGAAGGAAGAAAAAGCGACGCGGACACACGGACACCGGGCGATAAATACCATATAAAAGACACTTCCCATGTCCTTTTAATTGTGACAAAGAGAAAGCCAGGCAGAAGCGTGGTCTTTGTTCACAGGGTCAGGGAAAGCAATCAGTAAATTCAAGCCGAAGTGTGGCTGAAATCAATACAAACCAGATATAGTTCCTAATGTGCTTATGGATTCCTCAGCGAAAAGAAGAAGAAAAAAGGGAAGCAGTTGGCACATCCCGTCTTTGTTTCCTCCTGTGGAGATTGCTTGAGAAAACACGTTGTACAAACAGAGGAAGGCCAGCAGCGCTGCAAGAGGAGCTCTGATTTATGGGGAGCTCGGCGGGGAGGCCATGGGGAAATAAACGGGTCACTTTGATTCAGCCGCAACTAGGATGACCCTTTATTAATAACGTGCCAAGTAAATCCAGCTTTATTTGACACGAGCAGCCACATATGTGACCTTATCCCATTTTGACCCAATCGTGTTAAAAAAAGATGTCTTAGTGAATTTGTTTGTCTCACCGATTTTATCTCCTCCCGACAAATGTCTCAGCATAGTAAGAAACACACGATGAAAAGATTATTCAGTGCTGCTCGCATGGGAATGAAAAATCAATATTGACCTTGTTGGGGAAAAAAAGAAGCCAAAGGAGACCTATATAATTTGTGAGGGAGTCAGCAGTTAGGGGGGGGGGGGAAGTGCTCCTGTTTTGTTGGAGTCAAGCAGGCCTCCCATGTGATCGTGTGAGGAAGGATGTCGGGACGTCTTCAGGGACAGAAGGGTGAGGCGATGCTGCAGCCGCTCCGTAGCTCACACGCAGCGTCGCTCGTCACAAAGAGGGATATTGATTTCACTATCCGTCAGGAGCAGCTCGGTGTCTGTCTGAGCCAGTTACGTCCTTTATTATGTAGTCCTAAAATCAAAGATAGTCAATACTTCATTTATGATGAAGGTAAGCTCTCCACCTTACTGCCCACGTCTTCTTCAGTGAGCTCAGTGTTACCACAACTACAACAGCTGTGAGATGAAGTCTGTTTACTCATAGCTTGAACATTTTAACTCGTATGTATCGCCATGAAACTTCCTCACATGAATGTTTAAATATGCAAATGAGACATCATCGTCATCAGATATGTGCTAATTTTCATACATTTCCAGAACTAGTTTTTATTAATAAATGTAGTTTAAATGAGTGTGTGAGTGATGTGTGAACAAAGCGCTCTGTGGTAACCTTCAGCACACAGAGAGCAGTGAGTGTACAGTCTGCTGTATGTAAGAGCTGCTGAAGTGAGTTGATGAGAGGAAACGTCCTTTAAAGAGACGTTTAGTTACATTACACACATTTAGAGACTCTACAGGTGAATAGAGTCAACACATGAACTCACAGATATCACCATCAAACTTCACCACTTCATCACTCACATTAACACCATGATTTATTGTGTTACAAATTTTCTGGAATGTCATGTTTAAATATGCAAATGAGGCATTATATATGGTAACTTTTGGTGAATTTAGGAGAAATCTTCAGACACAAACAGACAAAGTAGAAAGAAGACGAGATGGAAGCAAAACAAACCAACCTGACCAGCGCATTACAACCTTTGTTTGGTCACATGATAACAGAATAATCCGTTAACCAACAAACTAATTCATAATTATTTATAATAATAGATTATTTTCCCTTTATTTTGATATTGTTTTGTTATAAGCTAATTGTTGGTGTTAGTTTATGGTGACACAAATAAATAAATTTGAACATTAAATGTCACAGTGTTGATATTTGGCTCAGCTACGGGAGACATGTTGGGGTTAAGTGTCTTGCTCAAGGACACATCAACATGCAACTAGCAGAGCCGGGGATTGAACCGCCAACCCTCTGATTGAAGGACGGCCGTGCTCTCCACTTAGCCACCGTCTCCCACACACAACACAAACACCCTCTGTGCCTTTAGGAAAGCACCCCCGCTGCCTGACGCCTTCCCCTTTAATCGGCATGCGCTCCTGTGAAATCTAGCACAAGCTCGCCGACACTTTGCTGCTGTTTGGCCTCAGCTCTGCCTGACGGCCCTCTGACCTACTTGTGAGGCCTGCTGCCATCAGAAGCACTGCTTAGCGCTTCTGCATACCTAAGTTGGTCAGAGATCACCGAGGGGATCAACATCAGATTAAAACAACAGATTAGCGATTGAGCGCATAAGGCCGAGGTCATTTATGTGCAGGGTGTGGTGGACGCGGACCGCTCGCTGCTCCACAGCTTTTAAACTTAAAGAAGAACATCAGAGGGATTCATCTCCAGCCTGAGTGATGGAAACAGTGGACTTGATAGTAGAAGTCGTATGCATGGCGCTTAGACTTGTTGTTGGGGTTCTTAGCACCTCATGGTAGCTTATCAGTTGACCAAAGCCCCACAGGACATGAAGCTGCGTGTGCTCAACGTCTTCACACACTGAAGCTCTAGTGTTGGTGTTTACATCCTTTAGATTTAAAGGAATGAATGTCTTCAAATGTTTTGTTCGACAAAAAGTTTTCTTCATCAGAATTGTTTGATTATTTCGAGCGATGCACCGATATGATTTTTGAAAGTCCCGATGCCGATAATAAAAGCTGGACTTTGGTTATCGGCCAATGACGCGTACTGATCAGCAGCAGAGTGTGATGAAGGAGGCGTAGGCCTTTCTGTATGTACGCCAGCGGCAAACATTTCTCTCTGACTTTGTACAACAAAATGTGACAAAACAAACTAATGTAGATATAAATTAACTGAATTGGTATTTGTTATCAAAATAAATCGTACGCCTGCAACTTGGTAAAAAAATCAATCAAAATCAAGAGGAATTAAAATTCATTTTTAATGCAGCAACCAATTGGTCAAAGCTTGGAATTAAACTTCCTGTATATAATGTGTAAAAGTATATAGAAGTGATGGGTCAGCCCCATGGTCACGCATACCTAATCCAGCTATTTGAGTCATTATATACACAATATCAATATCAATATCGCTGCATCCCTCATTATTTTAAATGAACTGATTCATTATTGAATTAATGAAACTTTATTTTGTCCTATCTCTACTAATAGTACAACATATATAACACCTGTAATGTTGACAGTGTTCATTTTATAAATGAGTTTTGCATCAATTTTTATTTTCAATTGAAACAGCAGTGAAAACAGAAGCAGTTTTGCATTAATTTTTATTTTCAATTGAAACAGCAGTGAAAACAGAAGCAGCTGAAAGAAGCGAAGGTTTGTCTTTCAGTGAAGTGTCGTTTAGTTGTGAAGGCTGAGGGAATGAGGGAAGTTGAAGTGAAAGTGATGGAAACGTTGGGAAGATTCAGCTGAAGTTCAAGCACTGAAGCAGTGATAAACTGAACTGAAAGGGTCAACATACAAGAGAATAGAGTTTTCAATAATATATAAAGATGAATAAAATACTTACTAAGGTTTTATTGTATCTGGAAATCTCATAAACCCAACTAACTACTTTGTATAAAGAAATCATGAGGAAATAAAAAGTAAATCATTAGGAAATGACTGACCTGCAAATTAAAACGTGAACGTCTGTCGCACCAAAGCCTGTAAACATGTCACCATGTCTCCATGCAGCCATGAGCAGCTTCTCTATCTGCGCCGTGGAGCGATGTGTCCAAGTGATTCTAATCTGCATGTTGACATTAATAAGCATACTTCATTTTATCGCTTTGGAATTTATAACCTACTCAAAGTATGGTTGGATAAATAGCATAAACATGGGGCACGTTGCTGCCATGCATGCGACCACATGACGACTCAAAGCCGGTCTCCATCACAGCTCCTCAGTCAGATCAGCCTATTGATCGGCAGGAAACAAGACATTTATTTCAATACACGACTGACGCAGTCTCATCCACAACGCCGTGTCTCCATTTCCCCTTCTCGCTGCGCCGCTGCAGAAGCTCTTCTGCTGGTGAGATTTTAATTGGATTACCATAACCTAATTCCTCTAATAGACGGAATCAGACCGTAAATCAAGTGACACAAAACAAGAAGCTACATGGCAGCAAATCACTGCGTCCAAGACATTCTGTTTTGAACAACTTTACCCGCATTACAGAAGAAAAAAACAACCTTTGTGTACATATATATATATATATATATATGAACAGCAGGCTGGGTATTGATGAAAACATCCTGGCTTTACGTAGCTCATAGAAGACCCGCGTACAGAAGGGAAGCGTGGAGAAGTATGAGAGGGAAGGTAGATGGACGTGAGTAAGCAGGGTGGGGGGATGGGGCGAGCTGACCAGGGGAGGAAGGGAAATGGGGGGGGGCTTGGAATGGTGAATTTATGGCTCAAAGTGCCACATCATCACACGGGGCTGGTATTTCCTGCCAGGACTCCAGGTAGCTCCGGCCAGCGTTGTGTAAGCAGATGGCCAAAGATACTGCCAATTATATCACACGCACACAAACACACACATGCGTTTCTTTCCCCCAAGTGAAGCCACACAAAACCTTAAAGTATGACAACATCAAAGACATCTTTTTGAACTGGGGTGAGGAACCCCAATGCAATGGAAGGTGATGGTATTTAGCTCATGGCTCTGTGGACACGGAGCTCTGTCCTCCTGCAGACACACCAGCAGCTCGGACGTATCTGCTTTCTTCTGTTCCGTCCTCACACAGTTTATCAGGTCGTTTTCATCTAACTATTATAGAGTGAAATCACAACCGCTAGCCAAAGACATGTAGCATTATATTTGGCTTCATTTTACGGGTCCATGGCTCGAAGACTTTCCCAGAAGCTTTCCATAGACTGTGTATGAGAAGTTGACCAAGTCACAGTGAGTGGACCCTTTGGTTCGTGGCCCCTTTGGTTCGTGGACCCTTTGGTTCGTGGCCCCTTTGGTTCGTGGACCCTTTGGTTCGTGGACCCTTTGGTTCGTGGACTACTGTTTTGAAGCTTTGACTTCGGCATTTTGGCCGTTGACATCTTGGTTTTTGGCAACCAGAAGTGACATGAGAGGGTGGAGCTTAGTCCATCCGAACACTGAGAGAGACTTTTGTAAGCGGGAAAAAAACATTACAATTAATTTTCATGAAGTGAAAACACAGTTTACAAAGGGTTAAGCTTGTAAGACAACAACATGGACAATGCCGAGGTTAACACCTGTCAATCACTGTGTAGCCCCGCCCTAAAGCATCCCCTGCTTTATGGTCTGTGTGACTCTAAATGGACCATAATGTACTAAATGAACATCATGCTGTATTGAAGAAGACTTGAAACTAGAGATTGAGACCATAAACTCATGTTTACAATGTTTACTGAGGTAATAAATCAAGAGAGAAGTAGAGTCATTTTCTCATAGACTTCTATACAACCAGAGGAGTAAGTAGTAAATGTAAAAAGTGTATTTTGGCCATGGTGCCTGGGCCAGATGCACAGGACAAACCGCTCTGTAACACTACCACAGGTCAAAAGGTCCACATTGTAACCTTATATCAAGAGTTGTTGTTTGGTTTTCACACTTACTCAAAGTCTGATTTAATATTTCGTCACATTGCTGAACTCTGAGCCGCCGTTTTCACCTCATTGGAGGAAACAGACGCAGCTGAGAACCTGATGCAGTGACATTACCATAATAAGATCCCAGTCCAGTGTTTGCCCAAGGCAGTTGTAGAGAAGCACACGGATACACAAGTAGGTGCTAAAAATAAAGTACAGTTCTCACAGGTAGTTTTTAGTTTAAAAGGGGAGAATTACTGGGACATTCCTGGTGTGAAGGCCTCACAGGGCCCCTCGTCAAGAGAGGGGCCCCATAAAGCAGGGCCTTTGTCGTCTCAGTTGATATTGTACTTTAGTGGCGCATAAGACAGAAACTGAAGCTAGAGGGGAACCCAGAGCGTCATAGTTTAAAGCATAGGGCGTCTGTGAGAACGTGTTTGAAGAGCTGCATGGAAGGTATGGAAGCAGTAAACAGACAGGTTGACATAAAAACATTTTTTAACAATTTCTATCTCAGGATCTCAGGAAAACAAGCTTTTTCTTTATCTCGATAACATCCATAACATATCGATAACAGGATCGTTCATTCGTAAAATGTTTGGGTCAAATCACTACATTCCGGTTTTCAAAATAAGTTTACGAGGGGACATACAAAATTCAAATATGGAAATACACAAATAACGATATTTCAAAAAAGAAAATGTTTGAATTATGTCTAATATGTAAAAGGAAAAACTCGATAAAACTTCGTCAAATGGTGGATTTTGCCTTTGTGTCAACACAAAAGGGCTGAAGTTCTAAATTATTATTATGGAAATGCCTTTGACGCACAAACTCTGACATAGCGAACATTGAACTCTCATCAATCAAAACTTGCCCGACTGAAAGTCATTTCTCACGAGCTCTGTCCATGTTTCTATCGTAGGCGGTCAGATGGTCAGACGGTCAGATGGCCGAGGCGCCTTGCGAAGCCGAGAGTGACAACTTCTGACCAAACCACACCGGAGCCCAGTTTCTTTTTTTGTGACATTTTAAAAAGTTTAGCTTGACAATTAATTGTAGTTACATACACAAGTGCTAGTTCAGTGTGGTTTGGAGCTTAACATGTACAAAAGTCAACAGCACTAACAGTGTGTTGGGGGGGGGGGGGGGGGTTGTTGACTGCCCTATAAAAAAACAAAGGTATCATGGGAATGGCAGCCATTTGGAGTTGGCTTGTCAGGCCCTATAAAAGGCCAGCGCACACAGGGAGGAGCTGTTGATTCGGCAAAGCCTCCCCTTCTCTACCGCTGAGGTTAATGAGACACACACACACACACAGCAGCCTGAGTCCACATCCTCCTGCTTCCTGCTGCAGGAAGGAAGAGGGGGGGAGGCTTCTCACCAGTCTTTATCTGCGAGAGGCTAAGACTTTACTTTGCCCTCAGCTAGTTATGCGTTTGCCTATGTTGACCAGAGGCTCTTTGTGTGTGTGTGTGTGTGTGTGTGTGTGTGTGTGTGTGTGTGTGTGTTTACTGCATTCTTCGACAGTACAGCACACGAGTTGATACACAGTAGCTGACTTAAGTGAAAAGTGTTGTCAGTTGCAGCTGTGTCAAACATAAAAATAGCAATCAAACATTGTGATTTATCACATTTCATAATCCCACTTGAGTGTGGAGAGAGTTATGTGTTCAGTGTACATGCATATATTGGCGGCAGACAGACAAGAAGCAGTGCTGTGATGTTCTATGTTTACAGTATCGCAATATATTTTGGGTAATACATCGATATTACATCGATACCGTGATTTGAGACCAGATATCAGATATTAGATTTTGCAAATTGTAATATCGTAATCTGACATGTTGTCCTTTCCTCGTAAAGGCTACATTACAGTAAAGTGCTGTAATTGTCTGAACTTACCAGTGTTCTATTATATTCTATTATTTACCTTTACCGACTTAGTCATTTTATCCACATCGCTGATGGTTATCAGAAATCTTACTGTGCAAAATGTTTGTAAAAGCACCAATTGTCAACCCCACAATAACGGCTGCAGAATCACACTTGCTATCTTAAACTTCATGGCATAAACGAGCTGAGAGCCATTACTGTGTGAACAATTTGTAAAAACTAAAACTAATTTAGGAATATGCTATTTACATTTTGACACACGAGTTCTACAATACAGGTAGTAAAGACAGATAATAATGGAGCACCTGCCTTAAAGGAATACTTCACCCACAGAATGACTATTAGTATATCAATGACTCTCGCCCAGGCGGCAACCTCCAGTTTAGCCGAGTGAAGCCAATGAGGAAGTGTCGGAATCTTGCATTCTCTCTAGTGTCCACCAGGGGGCGACTCCTCTGGTTGTATAGAAGTCTATGAGAAAATGACTCTACTTCTCTCTTGATTTATTACCTCAGTAAACATTGTAAACATGAGTTTATGGTCTCAATCTCTAGTTTCAAGTCTTCTTTAATACAGCATGATGTTCATTTAGTACATTATGGTCCATTTAGAGTCACACAGACCATAAAGCAGGGGATGCTTTAGGGCGGGACTACACAGTGATTGACAGGTCACTGCCGCTACCAGAGACATATACAGCGTCTGTATGTCACTCCTCCGCATTCCAAATATGGTGACTTCTGATCATTGCCCTGAATTCCTTTGATGAGATTGTTGTCTTTGTATTACTGCAGGAGGTTTTTTTTATCAAAATGTCAGATGAAGAGAGTGAAAGTGAAGTGTTCATTCGCAGATGTCCATGAAATCTAAGCGCATTCATGCTCGCCTGAGGATGAATCCTCTCTCATTGAACTTTATGCCAGATCTCAAGTTCCCTCCCACACTTTTACATTGTTGCGTGCATTCTTTCAGTACAAACGGACTGCTTCTTTGACATGATTTACTTTTGCACTAGCTGGTCTCTAAACTCCCACACTCCCTACGTTAATAAGTCCGCTTGCTTGTTACTGCGTCCGCTGATTGTTTGGCCTCAGGTCCTCCCTCTGCGTGTGCCCACACTGTACAGCAGCTTCAGCTATTTGCAGTGGCGTCTGCGTTCTGAGGCGACGAAGGAGCCCGCCGGTGCCCCCGGGGAAAGGGAAAGATGCCGGTCCCTGACGGTGCGCCCTTGCATCCTCCGGCTCCTGTGTGTCTGCCAGCGTCGACGTCACGGCGCACTTTGTTTGACCCTTTCTCACGGCACTTACGCTGCTGACTTCTTTGCCAGAGCTCGCGTTGGCCCGCATCCAGCTGGCTGAGTCCACACATGGATGCCTGAGATTTACACACCCCTCAGTCATAGGAGCGTGCTTCTATTTTTGTGGTTTCAAGTGTACACGTGTGTGTGTGTGTGTGGGTGTGTGTGTTTGCATCCTTGCTTGTGAGGACCAGCTCGTCTTTTAGACTTTCTGAGTGAGGTTAGATTTATGGCTACAGTCCAATAGTGGCTACTTGTGTGCGCTACCTAACCCTGTTTCTGCTGTAATTCTTTTGCTTTTATTCATTTGTTTGAATATGGTGATTTCTAGAGGATATGGTGGAAGACTTGAAGCATCTGACTTGCTGTAAATAATAATCAAACTAAAACTAATTGTGACGGTTCCCTACCACGTTCCTGGTTGTGTGTGTGTGTGTCCCTTTAATGACAGGATTGCAAACTGGAGACACCTGGGCCAGTGCTCCAGGATAAAGCCCCGCCTTCCTGGCAACAGGGGGCTCTCCTATCACCCCGTGGAGGAGCGAGGACGGCTCGTCCCAAACACCATTTGTCATTGGACGACTTGTTATGTCGAATAAAACTCTTTTCTTTTGGTAACCTGTCTGCGTCTCCCTGAATAGGTCATGGCGGTCAGAGCCAGGTCATGACAGTTGGGGGCTCGTCCGGGATCTGGACCGTTTTGCGGTCATGGGTATGTAGCTTGGTTTGTTGAGTGCTACTGCCCTTTCGTATTTGTTTGTAGGTGTACGTCGTAGTTGACGTCACTAATTTGTAGTTGGGGTTTCTCTGGATTCCCTATAGCGCTGTTTGACGTGCGTAACTCCTTGGGGGAAACAGGCACTTTTGTTGGAGAGATGCAGTAGTTTGTATCTATTTCGGTCATAGAGACTCTGTTTTGAGATTAGGAGTAGTTATCTCCTCTCGGTGTAAAAAATTGTGAATCAATGTAAGGGACGTGTTGTCTGGCTGGTGCACTTAACGTAACTTTGATGGAAACGCTGTTCCCCTGGTAGGTTCAGAGGCGTTACCCCTTTGGGTTTCGTCTTGTTTGTTGTTTTTGTTAATGTTGCGGTGACCGTGGTTAGAGCAATCTTGCTCGGGAGCACATCCATGGTTCCAGGGGAGTCGCCAGTTTCTGGTTGCTTTCCCTCGCCACTGGGCTTCAGTGCGTAAGTACCCGCCACCATTAACTGCATGAAGACTAGGGTTGAGTTTGTAGTTAGATTATTGTTAGGCAGTCAGCTAGAGGGGCGCACTCGTATGCTGATTAGGCCATACTCCGTGGCTTGTGCACAGTAGCCTTCACTGTGCGTTGCGTTGATTTCAGTTACACTTAAGGATGGAGACTGTTGAGAGCTTCTTTGCTTCGCCCTCTGAGAAGTTGTTAGATCTTTGCACAAAAGATCAACTGCTGATCATAGCAGACTATTATAAAATCGAAGTTGGTGATAAATGTCTGAAGGGGAGAGTGAAGGCCATTTTGAAATCTAATTTATTTGAAAAGAATGTTTTGACTGAGGATCCGTCAGCTGTTTTGCCGGAGGCCGCGTCCCAAACAGGATCTAATTTAACGTTTGAACAGCAAAAAGAGTTGCTGATGTTACAGCTTGACCATGACAACTTTAAACAAGCTGAACTGGAGAAAGTATTGGCTGTGGAGAGGCTGCGCCAGCAGACTGAACATGCCAAGTTGGAGGTTGAGCAGTTTAGACTGTCGTTAGTAAAGGAAGGCAAGCTGTCAGCTGGTGAGTTTAGTAGGAAGCCGTCGTCTTTTTCAGAGCAATCTGAAGATGGTTTTGATGTCTTGGGTAACTTGAGGCTCTTGCCAAAATTTTCTGAAAAAGAGCCGGAATTATTTTTTTTCATTGTTTGAGCGTGTGGCAGATGCGCGTAATTGGCCAGACTCAGCGCGCACGCTGATGTTGCAGTGCATGCTGACTGGGAGAGCACAGGAGGCGTACTCCTCGTTAACCGATGCTGATGGTGAGAAGTATTTGTCTGTGAAGGCAGCTGTTTTAAAGGCTTATGAGTTGGTTCCCGAGGCCTACCGGCAAAGGTTTAGGAACTTGGAAAAAGGAGAGAATCAGAGTCATCTGGAATTCATGCGTGATCTGACTATTCATTTCACTCGTTGGTGCTCGGCTTCTGGTGTTGTTGACTTTGTTCAGTTGGGTGAACTTTTGGTGCTAGAGCGGTTTAAAAATTCAGTTCCTGTGCACGTTGCAGCGTACATCAGTGAACAGAAAGTAACGAACGCGGCTGCAGCGGCGGCACTCGCTGACGATTACGTGCTTACGCACAGACGCGGATTTGCTGATCACAGGGCTGGTGCTGCCGGTGGCAGAGAATCACTTGGCAGAGTCGGTGGAACGGTTCCAGATAGAGGCAGCAGTAGTCTGCGTAATGCGGAGCGAGTTTGTAACTATTGTCACAAACGAGGACTGTCACGGGACATAATGAGGACTCAAATGCAGACAGTCAGAGTAGTGAACAAAAGGGTTTTAATAACTCAAGAAACAAAAACAGGTAATCCAAGGACGAGACAAGGGGGGAAATCCGGCAGGACAAGGCAGGGCAAAAACAGGGCAGACAGACTGGGAAACCGGGAACAGGAAGAGCAAAACGGGCGGGTAGGTAGGAAACAAAAGCAATGATCTGGCAGTGAGTGAGTGAAAGACAGGGGTTTAAATAGTGACTAGAACAGGTGAGGAGAGTTGTGCTGATTAGCGAGAGTGTGACTGGCAGGTGCACTGAATGAACTGATTAGGGACAGGTGAAGGAAGTGAGGAGCTACAGAAAACCACACAAAACACCCAAGGCAAAGCCTGATTGTGACAAGGACACTGGAAGGTCGACTGTCAGTTGTTGAAACCTCAGCCTAACCATGCTGCGTATGGGTCTCATGCTAAAGGGGTTGGGCTAGCCGCACCCGCCAGTCAAGTCAACACTCCTGACGGTTTTGACTTGCAGGTAACAGACTCTGATCCCGGGAGTTTGGATCCCTACCGGCCATTTATCCATGAAGGCGTGGTGTCGATGGTAGGAAGTACGACGAAGGTGCCAGTGACAATTCTAAGGGACACAGGGGCTTTGGACTCTTTCATTCTGGCAGGAGTACTTCCCTTGTCAGGGGAGTCTAATACGGGAGACCTGGTTCCCATTCGGGGTATGAATTTAAATGTGATGTTGGTTCCTGTGCACCAAGTAATGCTCCATTGTGATTTGTTCCAGGGTGTAGCTAAGCTAGCGGTGCGACCAGCATTTCCAGTCCAGGGGATTTCTATCATCCTGGGAAACGACTTGGTTGGTGCGCGTGTCTGGGCGGGGGTACCTCTGCCAGTGGTGCAACCGGGGCCACTGTTAAGCCTAGACCCATGCGAGCGGGGTGTCCCTGAAGCGTTCACGGCCTGCGCAGTAACACGTGCAATGGCAGCTATGAAACCTGTGCCTCAGTCAGAGAGAGAAAGTGTTGCAGTGAAATTCTCGCTGCCTCTGTCTAACTTTCCTCTGTCAATATCTCGCAGTGATCTGAGTGCAGAGCAGCAGGCTGACCCCTCCCTGAAGAAGCTGTTTCAACAGGTTCGCCCTGAGATTGTGGTACTGAACAGAGCTGGTGGTTATTTCCTGCAGGATTTGCTGTTGGTGAGGAAGTGGGTGCACCATAGTGGGAGTTTTGTCGGGGAACCAGTGTTTCAGTTAGTTTTACCGGGGAAACTGCGTAACTCAGTGTTAAAAGTGGCTCATGATGAGTCAGGGCACTCTGGTGTAAGGAAAACTTATGACCGTATATTGAGGCACTTCTTTTGGCCTCGTATGAAGAGAGATGTCTGTCAATTCGTTAGAACATGTCATATATGTCAACTGACTGACAAACCTAATCAGACCCTAAAACCCGGGCCTCTGTGCCCTATTCCCGCAATCAGCCAACCGTTTGAGCATTTGATGGGTCCATTGTCAGAGGGTTGGAAGGAGGCAGAACCTCCTTAAAACTTAGTTGAGTATGTCAACGGCTTTAGGCACAGGTTGTACACAGCGGGGGAGCTAGCTCGAGAGAATCTGGAGTTAGCTCAAGGAAAAATGAAACGCTTGTATGACCGTCGCGCTGAGCGATGCATTTTTAGTCCTGGAGACCAGGTGCTAGCCTTGCTCCCTATGGTTAATTCGCCTTTCCAGGCAAGGTTCACCGGTCCGCATGCAGTGTTGAAGCAGATCTCGGCGCAGAACTATGTAATTTCAACACCTCAGTGTAGGAAGCCATCCCAGCTTTGTCATGTGAACTTGCTGAAGCCGTACTATGTGCGCACCTCTGAGCCGCTTTCATGTGTGGGGGTTCGTGGTCATTGAAAAAGAAACGCTAGCGCTAATCATGGCTTTAAAACATTTTGATGTGTATGTTGGTGGCAGTGGTACCCCTTTAGTGGTGTACATGGACCACAACCCACTGACCTTCCTCAATTCTTTGCAGTGTTCCAACCAGAGGCTGGTCAGGTGGTCACTGTCCTTGCAGTCGTACTGCCTAGATATCCGCTATGTGAAGGGGACTGACAACGTGGTGGCAGACGCGTTGTCCAGGGCTCCCCAATAAGCGTGTACTATATGTTATTTTCCTTGGTTCTCCTCTTGTCCCTTCCTAACTGTTTAGAATGCTTCCAAGGTGCGCCGGTTGCTACAGTGGGGACCTGAGGCAAAAGATGCTGGACCGTTAAGTTAAGAACATTCGGTAAAGTATTGTATTTTGGGTTTTTCAGCCAAGGTTTGGTATTTTTGAGTTTGTTTGCTAAAAGTGTCATATACAATTTTGTTTTGATACTGGGATTCCCTGCGGGACCCAGTTCTTATGGGGGGGGTGTGTGACGGTTCCCTACCACGTTCTTGGTTGTGTGTGTGTGTGTGTCCCTTTAATGACAAACTGGAGACACCTGGGCCAGTGCTCCAGGATAAAGCTCCGCCTTCCTGGCAACAGGGGCCTCTCCTATCACCCCGTGGAGGAGCGAGGACGGCTTGTCCCAAACACCATTTGTCATTGGACGACTTATGTCGAATAAAACTCTTTTCTTTTGGTAACCTGCCTCACCTTTTCACGTTAATATTATATAGTTACCAATTATGTAATTGGTGAGTTGCAGTTCCTTTTTCAGATTGCATATTTGGCTACGGTAGACTGTATAACTGGACGTAGTCACCTTGACTACCATTTCGAAGCCTCGAGTTTGGCCGTCGCCATGTTTGTTTTTTTTTACCAGAAGTGACCATATTTGGTTGAGTGAGGCCAGGCTGGGGCATTGTCGTTAGCCTAACAAACGCTAAGTTAGCAATTAATGCTAGCGCTAGCTAGCTCGGTTATCAAGGTGCATCCCTAATTTACGTTAACTGTGATATTAATTGTGATGCTAATTTTGGCTAGCGGCTTGTTTGTGATGTACCAATCAGAGAATAATGAACAGTCGATTCCTTAGAGTCTCTTCATACAACAGAATTCTGA
The DNA here is from genome assembly GCF_004355925.1 of Anarrhichthys ocellatus. Lineage (NCBI taxonomy): Eukaryota > Metazoa > Chordata > Actinopteri > Perciformes > Anarhichadidae > Anarrhichthys > Anarrhichthys ocellatus. The sequence continues at coordinate 8,255 of NW_022280536.1, read as the reverse complement.
ACAACAGCATGATAGCAACGCTGTGTTAGCGACCTGTCACTCAAAGCAGGTGAGTTTTATGTACATCCACTCCACGCACATTTGTCAGCTGTCCTTCTACATTTGAGCCAGCTCCTAATAACCTCATGATGGCGCCACAGCTACGGTTATTTGTTTCTATGGTGTAACAATACACGTATTCGTATTAAACCGTTCGGTACAATGCTTACGAACCGAACGGTACGTTTGAATAATACGTGCATTTAGAAAATGCAGAAGCTTAAATTGTAGGAAATGTAATGTTTTCGGTGGACTGCGCTCACGTAGGAGACAACGGGCTGTGACCTTTTGAACCCGGAACAATAACAAAAAACAGCTGAGGCCCCGCACGTGTCTTCAGGGAGGCTAAGCTAAACTAGCTTAGCGGGGAAACAACTTAATCTACGAACTCTCCCCGCAGCGTTTAGCTGTTCCCTACTGATTCAGACAGGCTAAAGAAATCGCCACATAATCCCCATTTCTCCAGACCATCATTCTTGCTTTGTAAAAAGAAAACAAAAGCCCGAACGGATTCAATTGTCCGGACAATAACTCCGCGCATGACGGGATGCTTCGTAATTAACGGACAATGCATATAGTCCAAATCAATGTAATAAACACAACGACAAGAACAAACTCACAAGAACCAGTCACATATATTCATACGACAACAAAGCAACAAATCAATCCAGCAACACTGCAGCGCTAGAGCACAAGCTATTCATACTATTCATATTATTCATATTATTCATATTATTCATAAAAACGACACCATAGACAAATGAACACAGTAGTAATGTTACTGCAGATGTAAAAACTAAAGCAGTTCACTTACCAAAGCTGCCTTCACTTAAAGACAAAGTCCATCCTCCTTTCTTTGTTAAAGTCAGTAACTCCTAAATCTATTTCTCCTCCTTCAGCCATTGAGTGTTAAAAACACACAGCAGGTAAAACAAATAACAGAATCTACACCAAGCACAACGCTAAACATGTCATAACTTCTCTTACATGTGTTTCAACCTGAACTCTTACTGAACACTAAGACCTGCTAGCTTGCTTTGTGTTTGACAAAAGACACGCTGGCCCACTGACCAATCACGGAGCATGTTAATGCAAACGTACTTAGAGGCTACCTGGGTACCACTGGCACGTCAAAGAATACGCCCAACATGTCAAACTAAAGATCTGATTGGTTGAAGACTATGACAATCAACAATATCGTCCCCATTCACTTAACCTGCAAAGTCTACAGAGGACCTCGGGCCTCTCTCCTTACATAGAGACATCGAGGCTGAATCTGATTGGATAAAAGCTCTCCTTAAAACAAGCTGTGCTGGAAGCAGAGCAACAGAGGAAGACTGTAGCCGTGCAATGAGAACATAAGATAATGGGAAAAATAATGATAATACATGTAGTGTATTTATGAAAAATGATTCAATTATAAAATAGCTATAACTTTGTGATTCTGTCTAGGCCAGCAGAGAAGGCTTAGCTGGCCCTGACGGCCCACCACTGGAGATTTCATTTTTCAGATCCAGAGGTTGCCGCTTGGGCCCTACATGCTCCACCAATCAGAGCGCTAGAACAGCCTTTATGTAGGTATTTGGATTCTGACACATAAAGATACACCTAATCTGAGGATAATGTTGAAAGAGACATTAGTAGCGTCGAAACTGGAAGATGGAGGGAAGACAGAAAACAGAGCTTTGAAAAAGAAGCACCCCCCATTCAGGGTAGGGTCATCGATGCTGAAAGAGGGAGGGTGCTATTATCTCCCCTCCATCTAATACGAGGAAGTGAGGCGTTCTTTTTTATCTCGTGTTGAACAGCTCCTTTCCCCTTCAGCTGAAGTGCCCTAATGTGCTTAAATGGCAGACGGTGGAAACATGCCGTGGCTTGTCACGGGGACAGAGAGAAGAAGTGTTGCAAGCAGTGGGGATTTTCTTTTTTTGTATCAAATCCAATTCTGTGTTTCCTCAATGTTGGAATATGTAACACTGAAACACAAAATGAAGTGATGTAGCAGAATATCTGTCATGTCAGAAGGACATGGCATTGGTGATACCGATTTAAATCAAGATTTATAACACGATTAAGACCCACCCAATAGTCCATGCAATAGTAAATGACCCTATAAATACCCATGAACATAGACTTTCTGGTTTTGATAGCTCTGTTAGTTCTCTGTTACGTATTGACTGGGATGAAAGCCACATTAGATGGGAATGGTGGAGGCAATATAACACGCTTATCTGATGGGAAGAGTGTTGACTAGACAGTCGGTTGTTATCCTCCTGCAAGCACTGTGAGACGTCAGTGAAGGGTAACCAGGCATGTCAGGCAAGTTTGTGCAACCGATTGAGGCAGCATGGGATTCTGGGCGTTGGCCATTCCTCCGTCTGGCTGTGTAGGTGTGGTCCTGAGGGTGGGGGGTCGATGTCGTAGACTAGTCCACATTTAGTGGCAGACTCCAGAGTAGCACCCGCGGTTTACGGCCGCACAATTACCCGTCCTCTCATTCGTGCGGCCTCTGTTCCAGGTAGCCATTTGGCTGATGAAGGCAGTAACACACGGAGGAACTCTTCCCATGAATCCCAGGCCCTTTGATTGGCTTTCCATGTCTGTTCTTTTGAAATGGCTCTCCACTTTCCAGAGTCAAAGGAGAGCTTTCAGGCGCCGTGTAGTGGATTGAAACTTGACTGACGGGACTGGATAGAATGAGGTTGAAGCTGACATTTCTAGACTCTTGAAGGGTAGCCTCATCGATGGCTAATAACCCCCTCACCATACAAGCCTGTGCTTGTCACATGACCAGGAGGCATACACAAATCTGAACAAAAGCACAAGATTCACAGTGTGCATCCTCAACACACCTAGAATTTTTCCTACTTCAAGTTTCTTTAAGATGTCTCTCTTTGCTGCCTTCAGTCCTTTAAATCTCAGTAATCTGATGAACATTTTTTATCACTATAGTAGATCATTAAAGCTAAAAACCACAACAGTTTAAAGAAAATGATCTGCAGACGGAACTTAGCCTGGTTCCCCGCCTGTTACTGGGACACACATTCCAGTATTGACGGAGTCATGTGTACTGGTTTCCTTCTCCTGCTGCCAGGACAGTAACACTATATAGTGTCATGCTTTTTGTCTTTGTAACCTGCGTATGATAAACTGAGAGACAAGTGCAGTTGTGATAATCAGTTTAAGGCGGTTGATGTCGAAGGTGTCATTGTACAATGTAAAGTATTTGAAAGCCTTAATCCGCTGGCAAACACCGGAAACACATAAATGCTCTGTAGAAATTGCATTTGGACTTGACTTGGCCAGCACGATTATACAATGGAGGCCTGCCAGATCCCTGACTGGGTCATTTTTTACCTTTTTTGACCATATGCAGAAGGTAAAAACACACAACACAATCCTTCAAAGTTATAAGAAAAAAGTTTCCAATATTGGTTTGTACACAACCTTTATTTTTTTGGACAAAATGTTGTGGCAGGGTACAATACATTCAAAGGGGACTATATCCTGATAAACGTTTTTTTTTTTGCTCTCAAGGAAGACTATACCCCCACTATCCAAAACACACACACACACACACACACACACACACACACACACACACACACATAGAGTTCCCCCTACAAGTGGACACCTGGTTGGTTTCCTCCAATCTGTCATTAGGCTGAAAGATGTCCAGTCAGTTAGATTACAGGGCAGTGTGGAGTGCAGAGGGTCTGTCTGATGTCCTTCCTGGGAACAAAAGGTAGTAAATCAGTAGTAAAAAGAAATATGCAGAACCTTTCTGAACTACTATATTGGCTCATACCATTGCTTACAATGTCAGTGTTTGGCTTAGAACCCAGTAAGGTATTGTGTGAGTATCAAAGCCTGATATAACTTCTTCCTCTGTGCCACAGACCATTGTTGTCAAGAATTATTAAAAACATGAATGAGCCAACCAGACAAAGTGGGCAAATACTCCCAAGCCCCCAGACCTTCAAGTGGCTTAAAAGCCCCAGGTTCAATATACTCAATTCAATGCTTTATTTTTCCCTCTAAGTGCAATCGGTTTCAACAGCTTGCCAAACAGATCAACGGCACGCACACCATAGGTAAGACAAGTAAGATGAAACTAAGAGCATTAATATAGCAGCGAACAATTATTATCTACGTAAAGATACAATGGAGTAATGTCTACCTGAGCAGAGAATTAAGCCCACGCTCCGGTTTCCCGTCAGGTAAACACTGTTAGCTCTGGCAGCATGGTGACAGCCATGTGGAGGCAGTACCATGGATATGCTTCATAAACTGAAGGTGTAAGTTGACCTCACAGTCACGTCGCCCATCGGTTTGTAGACTGCCGTTTTGAAGACTCAAGTTTGGTATTTTTGGACGTTGCCATCTTGGTTTTTGGCAAACAGAAGTGACACAAGAGGGGTGGAGTTAAATACAACCGGATGCTGAGTAAGGCATTTTTAGATGACCAAAGCAGTTAACAATTAACTTTCATGAACTGAAAACAAACTGTGGAAGCTTTAAAGACGAAAATGTAGCACAATAAGAACTGAAATGATGGGGGCATTAAGGCGAAGCCTGCAATGTCACCGGATTTTTAGGCTCCTTAAAGGCCTATGGCAAATTTTTGTCCTAGAGCCACAAAGCAGGTTCATCTGGTTCTGGGTTTGCTGGGAATTACAGAAAGGGAAGGGGAGAGTATTGAGTGATGGACTAACACATCGTTGGTTTGGTTTTGTCATTCGTTGTTTTGACAATAAGACAACATTAACACACATCACCTATCATTTATTTAACTGAAATGAACTGAAGCTACTGGTCGCCTGGAAGTCAGACAGAATGTGTGGGGTCCTTTGGAAACAGTGGGAAACAACGTTAGCTGGTGGGATTACACCACTACAAATTGGGCCAGTTTACATAGTGTTTCCCCCCGTAACCGTGGAACAGCAGCTGATTTAATTCAGCCTCCATTTACACCAAGCTCTGCTCAAAATGGCCACCCAGGTGACCGTCCAGGCCCAGAGGCCCCGCAGCCCCACTGAACCAATCCAAAGCAATGGACCTACAGGCTTTTAATCACACTTGCATCTGTGTCATTGAAGCTAGGGGTTAATGTTTGAATGGACGTATGGGCTGATCGTAGAGTTTAGCGTGGCCTCAGAGTGTATCAACAGGATGTTGATAATTAAAAGTAGAGGAGGAAATGTATTATCACTGTACATTTAACCAAGCCTTTACAACAGTTAAACATTACACAATTAATGGCTCCATGGATGAAGAGACACAAACACTTTCCCAGAATACAAATTTAGAAAACACACACACACAGACACACACAGTGGTAATTTAGGAAGTAGTTTTATAAAAAGAAGCAGAGAAATTGATATTATATTATCTATAATAGATAGATATCTATATATATACACACATAAACAACCGCATAAAGCAGTATGCAGACTGGAGTTGTGTGAATAAAACTTTCAGCCTCAATATAACGTTGGCAAAATAGGTCACACCGTGGTTTTATGATTATATAAACACAGCTGTAGAGCTTTGTATAGAATTCGGTGGATTTCAACATTCATAGACATTTGTAGGCTGCTAATCTGCCATCACACCACCCTTTCCAAACACAAATGTGTACAACAGGGACAAAGCTTTGACATGTCACACTGAATGCTACTGAGTTTATGTTGTAATGAATAACCACCAGGGTCTCTCTGGCTCAATGTATGGCCCACACTGCAAAGAACGCCCATCTTAACAAACTAGTTTTGTATTCTTGAAGTTCATAAGTATACCTACAAAAAGAAATGCACTATAATTTGTATATAGTACAGTCATTTAGCATACGCTTTTATCCAAAGCGACTTACAATTCAGATTCTATCGCACCGTAGGCACAGCTACGGGAGACATTTTGGGGTTAAGTGTCTTGCTCAAGGACACATTGACATGCGACTAGCAGAGCCGGGGATTGAACCGCCAATCCTCTGATTGAAGGGCAGCCCTGCTCTCCACTTATCCACCATCGCCCATATTCACAGACTGTATATAAGATGTGGATGTAGCCGTTGTGACGTCACCCATTGGTTTGTGGACTTACATCTTGAAGCCTCGAGTTCAACGTTTTTGTAATCGCCATCGCGGCTTTTTGCAACCATTGAGAGGTAGGGACCATATTTAGAATGTGGGGGAGTGACGTATAGACGGCTCTGGTAGCGACCTGTCAGGCACAAGTTAGCCACAGCCTAAAGCTTTATGGTCTATTTGACTCTAAATGGACCATAATGTACTAAATGAACATCATGCTGTATTGAAGAAGACTTGAAACTAGAGACTGAGACCATAAACTCATGTTTACAATGTTTACTGAGGTAATAAATCAAGAGAGAAGTAGAGTCCTTTTCTCACAGACTTCTATACAACCAGAGGTGGTTGCCTCCTGTTTGTGTCCCATCTGAAACCAAAAGTCACCTTTGACTTATTTAACCTTATTTTTGTTCCTTAACTTACATACTTAAAGGTTCTCTATATACGGGATTCAGAGCATTAATATAGAGTTAGAGTTAGCTCCGTCAGCACTGTTGTCATCGTTTGGACAGTTAGCGCTTTTAGCACCACTAGCTGCGAGCGGCGGTAGGGGCCAAAGATACAGTAGGAGAAAGATCAGGGAATGACACGCAAAAATGATCTGCCTTAAACTTGAGACCAAGTAATTGCATGGTCAGCGTCTTTAACCCCAAGGCTAACAGGACAACTAAGAGATTTTCAGTTTTTTCTAAACACCATCCAACACCTTTGGGATGAACTAAAACACAGAGCATGGCCCTTCACCAACATCAGTGTTGGACCTCACTGATGACATCATCTGGTTCAACATCTGGTGGAAAACCAGAAACCAGAAGAGTGGAAGCTATTCTAGCAGCAAGTAAATAACCAGCGGTTTTTGACAATCAACACATGGCTGGTGTCCACATACATTGTTGGGTGTCCACATATGTAATGTAGTATATAAAGTATATAAAGCTTTGTTTCATGCTTCATAACTGTAATGAAATAATTCTTCTCTTTTCTCAATACAAGTGACTTTGGGACCACTAACTATTAAGCTGCATTAATAGCAAGACTAAGTTCCTTAAATGTCCTATCACTGTTCCAGAAACACTTCCTCTGATAGATACAAAACAATCTTGCAACCATTGTGGAATTCATTTAAAGGTTAAGCCTAGGTTTATAAAGATGTTGTTAAAGGTGACTCAGCATGATGGATCTGTCTCTGTATCTACAAGCTATAAGAGTGGATAGCAGATGCCTTAGGTAGACATTGTGACCCATTACAAAACTATTCTGTTAACTATTCCGCAACAGCAATGATAGTGACTCATTATCAAACTATGAGGACAAATGGTAAATATTAGCTAAATCAGGAGTGTGCTGCGTCTCCAGGTCACATATTAATATTTCTCCATCCAGTCTATCTCGCATTTTTTGTTATTTATGGCCAAAATGTCTGTGATTGGAACACACAACGTGTGTTGACAACATACAAAGCTACATTCATTTTTTTTTCAGACAGAAACTTGAACAACTGGTTGGTTTGACACTCAGATTGCAGCTATGTGCAGTTTGAGCAGTACACACGTTTGCTGTGTATCCAACTTTTTGTAGTGTAACGTGGCATTAAAAACTGATAGCTGAAGGACTTTTTCATGCTGTGTCTGAGTAATGTCAAGTGTTACAGTGCTAAGACCAACATGACAGGGGTGGATGTTCTCACATTAAATGGGGCACAGTAATGAAATGTACAAAGTCAGGTCTCAAGTGTTGACATATAAAATTCTAAATCCTATCAACCCGTTCTCACTCCCGGGTGTCAGTGGCCCACGGCGTCTGATACCAAGGCATCTAAAGGATCTGTATGAGACACATCGGGCTTTCAGCTAACTCCAGTGTAAACCCATCCATGACAACATTAGACACAGGGCAACTGACAAGCTATAAAGTCCACTTAAGGAGGAAGTCGGGGTGAATGGTTCGGTCAAACATACACAGACTTTCACCCAGGAGACTGTTCGTGTCCCATTTGAAACAAAGTCAACAAGCTTCTATCGTTATGTAACTTACGTACCTAACTCACGCCTTGCACCTAAGTCCTGTAACAAGTTGTCTTAACCTAACCAGGTAGTTTTGTTGTCTTAACCTAACCAGGTAGCTTTG
>NW_022280535.1:19868-25422 GCF_004355925.1 Anarrhichthys ocellatus | reverse complement strand
CTGGTTGGTAATCCAGTCAGATTACCACTGCCTGACGGCTCCCACTGGCCGGCGTCCCCGACTCCTCAGCCTGCCGCCTCCGCTGCCTCTCAAGAGTGAAAGCTAGCGAGAGAGAGAGAGGTGTGTATGTGTGTGTGTGTGTGAGATGAGTCAGCAGCAGTGGATGAGCCTCAGACAGACCTAACCCCCCCTCACCTCACCAGTGCTACCCAGGGTACAAGGGGCACATCCCGGGTGCAGCGTGCAAGACGACCCCCTGTGTGCAGGAGACAGCTGGTGGAGGCCGCAGCCAGCCGAGCTGCGATTGGATGCAGCGAGGAAGGAGCAGAGTGTAAACTGTCAATTCAGTTCAACTCAAGAAAAAAACACACACACACACACACACACACACACACACACATAGGCTTCACGTTAAATCTAAATTGACATTTGCGTCAATATTGCACAAGCGCAATACTGGGTTAATTTACCTTGTACCCATGGGTTGAAAACCATGGTTGTTTTGACCCCAAACCAAAATATAGTTTAGCTTCTTTTTTTAAACTTACTATTTGTTACCGATTGTCAATAATATGTATATCCTTTTAATGCCACACACCCATTTGTGACAGTTTTAAGGTCAAGCTCCAAACAACCATATTTTAACAGTGATGTGAAACATAACACTCACGTCACACAAATTCGATAAAAATCACATTTTACATACACACATTTTTCATGGCGACCTCAAAAACACTGGAAAGCTAATTTGCCACCCACAGCAGTGCTGCACTTATCGCAACTTAAAATAAAATATGCAAAAAAGGCCAAAGAAAATCAGTTAAATGAGTCCGACTTTTTGAAATGTGTTGACGCATTAAAGGCATTAAGTCATTAAGTGAAGTCAGTAAAGTCATTAAAGGCATTTACATTACAAATTAGACTCTTGTGCATGCTTTGATATTCCAAGCAAACCACGGCACATCATTTAAATATATTCCTGAATCTAGTTTTGTCTAATCAAATTGACCCCGGAGCAACGGTGACCAAGACTTGAGCCGTCAAAAAGGTCACATCTCAACAACGGGGAGAGAGAGAGAGAGAGAGACATTTGAATAAACCGAGCGGAGTTTTGAGCGAAACGTACATTTGTTCTGAAGCACATTTGCTGCACTGACAGAAGACTTTTGTCTCATCTCCAACTCTCATCCAACATGTGAACAGCTGCTTATTGTCGGTAGCAGTGATTTGAAGGGAGTGGGGTGCGTTTGGTTGCGACATCTCCGGGGTGTGAACACACCACCATCTGATGACTTGGCATGTGAATGGAAAGCGCCAGACTTCCTGTGGCCATGTGCTCACTCTCTCTCTCTGGCCCTCCTCTTCCCTCTTTTCTTCTTCTTCTGTCCCTCACTGGCCAGACCTCCCCTCCACCCGGTCTTCCTCGCTCCTCTTTGACCACATGCTCGCCCTCCCTCTTCGTCCTCTCCTTCTGCTTTCCTCTTTCACTTCCCCTTCACTCCGCGCTCGCTCCTCTCAGCTTTTTCGAGTGGTCCTCCAGCCCTCCTTCCTCCTCACAGCCATGTACCTCCCCACTCTTCTCTCTCCCCCTCTTCTCAATCGATCCCCTCCCCCCCACACCTCTTATATCCAGCTCCCATCTCTGTCTAACTCCCCACACAGCCATCGCCTCCTCACATTGTTAGCAGACCAGCTTCTCTCAGCACTCCTCCTATTTCTGTCTCAATTTCAGCCCGCTCCCACTCCTTTTCCACGTTGCCTCATTTGTCGTCCCCCCTCTCTTCTAGTCTCCCCCCTCTCCCCACCATTCGGCCGGTTGTTAACGGGCCCGTCCCGGTGCTACTCGGCCCATGGCCAACTCACTAAATCAGAAACGATTGGAGGATTTGGCAAGAGGGAGTGAGAGCTCAGCGCGGCGCCTTTGAAGTCAGAGAAATGAGAGAAAAATGACATTTTAAACAGCCCGCAAAACACAAGGCTAAAACAGCTTCTTACTCTGTACAGGAGGAGGGGGAGTGGTGTGTGTGTGTGTGTGTGTGTGTTTGTGTGTGTGTGTGTGTGTGTGTCCATTTAAAAATACAATATAAGATGTTTTATGTGAATATGTGACTGCTGTGGCTGTTATTCATGATATGAATGCATGAAAAAGAAAGTGGTTATTTGTGTGTGTGCAGATGTGTGTGTGTGTGTGTGTGTGTGTGTGTGTGTGTGCAGACACTATAATTCCCGGCTATTTTATGGCTTTCCACTTCTTCAGAGGGGTCAAGGCAATCCCCTGTTCACGCAACGTGACAGAGGTGATGTCATTCCGGGGGGGTGGACTGATGTCACAGTCTCGCCAGTTCCACAGGTCTGCAACCCCCTGACAACGCATACCGCAAAGCAAGGTGGTGCAACCACGGCAACCCTTATCGCGGCAGCGACCCGACACCTGAGACCGGCCGGCTTTTATGCGTCTCAGGGTCACATTTACGCCTGACTCATCGTCACTCGAGCTGACTCGTTTGAGTCAGCCGGGGCCCTTTTCTCGGCTGTTGTGTTTTGGTTCTCTATTCGATTCATTTCAGCTCTGTTTGGCTCATTCATATTGTAATGGCCTCCATTGAGGCGGGTCTATGTCCAGTTTGTTTTGCTGTCAGGGCCTTAGATGGATGGAGGGGGCCGTAGGTTCATCTGGAGGTGAGGTTAAAGAAGGCAGAGCGGTCGGACTGCCTCCTGAATCCCCGACCCTTCAAGTTCTTCTGAGTCACGCTGCTGATTGAACAGATTGAGTGTTTGCAGTGAAAGACAGCTAATGTGCTCTTATCCGGGAAAAAGGTCCATATCTCTGTGTGTGTGTGTGTGTGTGTGTGTGTGTGATGGGGGGGAGAGAGTAAAAAAGAGGAAGAAGCAGCTGTGTGGAACAGCATGGATCGTTACACAGTGACACACATGAAAGCATTAAGTATATTCAGGAGCCGTCGTTGAATATACATGGAGCTGTGTGCAGCTTTATATATGTGAGTGTTGGTGTGTGTGTGTGTGTCTGTCTGTCTGTGTGTGTATGTGTGTGTGTGTGTCTATGTGTGTGGTTGAGAGAATCGTCTTCCATGCTCTTGCCCGAGCTGAGAGTTGTGAGAAGGAAAACAAGAAAAGAGAGCAGGAGAAAGAGAGAGAGAGAGAGAGAGAGAGAGAGAGAGAGGGGGAAAAAAACAACAACAACAAAGATCCGTCATCAGTCATTCATGGCTAATCAGTCTCGTGGGACGTGCACACACCAAACACTCACACACACACACACACACACACACACACACACACACACACACACACAGTGCTGAGGTCCTAATCCTACTGGGACTGCTTGTGCCTCTGTGTGTGCCTGTCTAAATTTTGGATCCGGGCTGATTAGAAGCACACTCTCCCTTTTTGCATGTCTCTCTCTCTCTCTCTCTCTCTCTCTCTCTCTCTCTCTCTCTCTCTCTCTCTCTCTCTCTCTCTCTCTCTCTCTCTCTTCTCCTCCATGTCTTTGATTGCTGGTAAAGTGTCTCTTCTCCTTCTCTCTATTTTTCTCTTTTGTCTCTTTAATAACCGCCTACTGTCTTTTCCGGTCGTTTTGATGTGTGTTTTTCTAATGTTTGGAAGCATGTGTGCATGCATAATATAGGGCAGTCTATTGTGTGCGAGTGTGCACTTCCCTCTGCTTTTGCATGTGTGTGTGCTCAATCCTGCCTGTGTGTGTGTGTGTGTGTTTGTTTGTACGTCTTTCTTCATTAGAACCTCTCAGTGTTGGTCTTCTCTGTGTTTTATCGGCTCTTCCATTTGTCTCCGCTTTGTCTGAAAAAAAAATCAAATACACTTTAGTGGCATGGATGTTAACTTTATTGCCAAAGCTAAATTACATATTTCTGAACACAACACTTCATAAGAATAAATAGATAAATAATCACAAGAAGACAAATATCTTAAACAGAACAATCCTGTGGATGTATAACAGAAAACCAGAAGAACAAAAGGAGCAGTCTCGTGGGTTTTCTCTTCAGTTGTGACATGCAGATATATATAGTGATCTGTTTTGCTGATCTGTACCAAGATGTCAGCATGTTTACCCTCATTTGTCTGATATACAGAGTGATGCTGACTTTGTGCAAAAATTGTTCTCTTAAGTCTGCATAATTGGTGCATCCAGGAAGTGTAGCTCTGTCTCAACGGCTTGCAGTGCACAGTGACAGACAGTCTTTTCTCGGTAACAAGGGCTCATTATCATAATATTAATATGTCAGTCACAATACCAAAAATGTATACAAAACAATCCAAGAAGAATGTGTTCTTCTTTTACACTTTACCTTTGCATTATATATTTCATCACAATGTGTTTATTGATTCACCAACAGAATATTTTTTCAACAAAGAAGTGAAAAATACACATTATAATCTCTTAAAACCCAGATTGCCCAACAATCCAGATCAGGTTTATGATCAACTAAGACAAAGTAAAGCAGCAATTCCTCACAATTAAGAAACTGGAACTAGGAAATGTTTGGCATTTTGCTTTAACAAATTACTTTAGCGAGTAATGAAATACCAAAATAGTTAACGAGTTAATAGACTAGTAATTTGTACCTGTGTCTACCTGTTTCAGTGGCAAGGCTGTGTGCAGTCTGTCTGTGCATCCTCAGGGCTTTTCTATGAAAATAATGTAAATAGAGTGCTGTCATAAAGGTGTGTTTTAGGGTTGCATTTGTTTTGGGTGGAATTGTTGTGTGCTGATTTGATGTCGCCCTTTGTTTCACCGTCTTTGTGAAAAGTAGAGCTGAAACTTTAAAGTCAACTGACAGAAAATGAAATGCAACTATTTTGAGGATTGATGTAATATTTTCAGCCACGCAGTTTTTAAGCAAAAATGCCCAAAAACCGGCTGAAAAAAAATCCGTTTGATGCGTGGATGCAATGGAGCGTGTTTAGGTTTTGGAGGGTTTGTTGGAGAAAGCAAGACATTTGAAGGAATCACCTTGGCCTCTGAGCAATTGTGATAGGCATTCACTCGCTTTTTTTTTTCACATTTCACACTCTAAATGATAAATTGAATGATTGAGAAAATAATTGGCAGACTGATTGACAATGAAAATAATTGTGAGTTGCAGCCCTGACCTGAAATCTTTTTTCACCCCCAATCCATCAGCCTCCTGTTCTCCATTCTTTCTTTGGTTTATTTTCCTTTTCTCCCCCTTTTTCTTTGCTATTTATTTCCTCTCCAATAATCTTTTATTCCTGTGTAAATATTACAGCAATGAGGGAATATAAAGAGTGGAAAAGCCATGCTGAAATAAGGTCAGACTAGGTTATTTTCACCTGCTGTCTCTCTCTCTGTCTCGCTCTCCCCCTCTCTCGCCTGCTCGTTCCCTATCCTTCCCCCCTACCGCCGTCACTCCTTCTCTCTCGCTTCCCCCGCTCGCTCCCTTGTTGCCTCTCTCGTTTTCGCTGTCTGCTGATCCCGCTCTTCTCTCTTGTTCAGTCTCTTCCCCCGTCACACACATACACACACACACACACACACACACACACACACACACAC
>NW_022280535.1:16072-19858 GCF_004355925.1 Anarrhichthys ocellatus | reverse complement strand
ACACACACACACACACACACACACACACACACACACACACACACACAAACCGGCACACACTGACAGTCTGGCGCCCACACACACACATACAGTACACATGCAGTACACACACATACACACACGCTAACACCTGCATGTCGAGCCGTTGAGGGTCTAATTTAAGTAAAGTGCTTCTCTAGGAACCACAACCCCTCGACTCACGATGATGGAGGGTGATACGGAGCGGCGTGGTTGAACATACACACACACACACACACACACACAATAATACATAGACGCACACACACACACACACATATCCTGCTCCAGTGATACTGAGATATGACTCTCCGTGGTGTGGGATTGAAGGAAGCACTGTAGATGGCTTGTAAGTAGCATGCTGTAATAATAATGTGATATTTGATCCACGTAGGGAAATAGGCAGATCAGACTGCGGGGTCAGTTACAGCGGTGGCAGAGCTGGTAGGGATTCAGTGTCTTGCTCAAGGACACTTCGGCAGGGTGGATGCTAGCTCTGCTGGTTAAAGGATGTTGTCCTCCGCCCTGCACGCTTCGTCTCTGCTGTGTAGGTGTGTTTGTTTCCGCTGGAGTTTGAGCTAACTTTAGCTGAGGCAGGATCGCGCTGCACTGCTGCTGCAGGGCCCCCACTCACAAACCCTCATCGTAAAAAAAAATAGCATATTGTGTTTTATTTTTGGCAAGCTTAATCCGCAATAAAAGTTGTTTCAAGACTCGCCAAAAGACTTCAATTTCAGCATGGCTTATCTTACTTTTCTTTCCGCAAAAGAAGGTTCTCTAAACGATATTCAGATCATTGATATAGTAGCAAACAACTATGTGCCATGTTAAGATTTAGTGGAGCAATGTCTACCTGAGCAGCGAATGAAGTCACTCTCCCTATGTGTGTGTTGTAATCCAAGCTTCTCTGCTTTGTTGACATAGCCGGGCCGCTTGTGCATGCCTTATAGTGCATGTGAGAGTGCCCCACTGTGGCTGGCTCATTGCCACCGCTGTGCACTGCACTGGCGGTCGCCACTGATAACACCGTCCCAACACACAGCGTCATCGCCCAATTAGAAATTGGTTTCCATTCCTAGCTTTTTAGCTAGCCTCTGTAGCTTGGGGTAGCTATAGTAACATTATTGTGGGGCAGTGTAAACAAGCTGCGAACACAACACTGACGACATTGGATTCATTTGGAGTTGTGTTTATGTCCACTTGGTGAATTTCAGCTTAATAATTACTTTCTTTTCAGCTCTATTTTTGGTCCCTGCCTCTTTAGCTGCTAAATGCTCCTTTAAGTTTAATAGCTAGTTGCTAACTCTGTGTGTCTGCCGTTGAGCGCTGAGCAGGTCGTAGGTTTTTAGAGCTTTTTGGCAGCTGCCTGCTGCATCTGGAAACGCCGCTATGAGAGTAGTGAGACTGAAGCGAACAGTAAAGTTGCGCACGACAAAGCCAAAACAATGAGCTGAAAGATGCTAAATCGCTCTGTATCGCTTAATCGTCAGAAGGGTTGTCATTTTGAGCAACCCCTGTCACATACAAGTGGTTAGCATGTGATATATTGTTCATGTAAAATAGGCTAATAGTTATACCCGCTTTACTAGATCTCTCTGGATCATTTTAAACAAACAATCATTATTGCTATAGCTGCAAACAGAAACGCTATCAAATTAATTACTAATTTATCATAGAAAAATGTAATGATAGAAAATAAAATAGTTGGTAGAAAATCACCTAAAAATGTGACTGAAACATGTTTATCCGTTATTTTAGCTGAGAAATGAAAGTCTTGTGGGGGGACTTGTCTCATCTCCAGTCTTCTCTTGGCATTTACCATTTCACATCATCATTTGGGCGAAATATTGAACCATTGCACTGCTTCACATGTCGTTATCGTCTACTGTCATGGTTTTGAATCGTCATAATAATCAGGGATTTCATGTAAACGGGTGGCAGAGCGACATAATGCAGCCTTACAGAACATGTGTTTTAATAGGGATTGTGTGCTAATGTATCCCTAGATTGTGATGTGTAACCAGAAAGTAGTAAAAGTTGATAAGTGGTGAACCTGACTTACGTTTGAACTTCGGTAGATCATATGATTAATGGAGAAACACATGTGAACCTGTTCGTCTCTATCTCCACTTTGCTCTCAGCTCACTGTGACGTGTTTTCTCTTAGACTCACTTTGTGCTCTTCCTGGTGTCTTGACCCCCCGGTGTATTTCATCCAGCAGCAGGCACATGCGGCTTCAAATCATTACTGTCTGTGTGTGCGTGTGTGTGTGCGTGTGTGCATGTGTGTTTGGCGTGAGTGTGTGCTTGCTGTGGCTGCAGACTGAATGGACCACAGGGGCGTGGCACAGGCATGTCGGACTGGAGGACGACCAGAACTCCCAGAACAGGCTTCCTCACTGTTTACCAGAGCGGCAAAGCAACTGTGGGGGTTGTGGTTGGGGGGGTTGCCATCACACACATCCCCACACAGACACATACATACACACGTATACACACACCAGTTAGACGGAATTGCATTATTGGCTCTCACCGCAGGCTTTCCTGAAATATCAGCAACCTTATGCTTTTAATTAGTGACTGTGTGTGTGTGTGTGTGTGTGTGTGTGTGTGTGTGTGTGTGTGTGAGTGTGTGTGCCCGTACGTGCCATTTGTGTCTCATTCTGACCCAGGCTGCAGAGCCAGTCTCGTATGACCCCTATTCCCCAAAACTCCCCTGTTTTCTTTGGTAAAACATGGAAAAACTTACTCTAACAGCTCCCCCTCTTCCCTCCTTCCTGCTTCCTAAGAATCTCTCATGTGTTGCGAGTTCCTGCTCTCCTTGACCATATATGGCCCTTCCTCTTGCCGTGGGTGGGTGGGTGTGTAGCATCCAGAAAGTCTGTGGTCAAAAGCGGGAACATTTTCCCTTCTCACTCACAGTTTACTGGTGCTTTTCACGGGCCACGTTCGCCAACGGAAAACAACAGCGGAGTTCTTTTTTTGGGGGGCTTTTCGTGCTGGGTTGACACCAGGTGCACTGTTTTCTTCCCTGTTCATTTAATTCCTCCTACTTCACTCCTACTTTTATTTCCCGTAATTTTCACGGCATCACAGCCAGCAGATGGTGTGCCTCTTCGCATCCTTACTGGCTTTTGATGGTGGAAACGCACTCATGTAGGTGCAGCTAGATTGGGATGTAACTACAGTAGTTATGTGCATACAGAGAGATGGTAGCAGGGGGAGAGTGTGTGTGTGTGTGTGTGTGTGTGTGTCTGCCTGCGTGTGTGTGTGGATGGCGAGGCTCTGGTCCGCAGCCTGGGAGCCAGGCTTTGAGCTGTGCTGTTCATAGTCTGCTGATTTATGCGCCTCACAGGGAAATCTCTCATTTGTAGCTCTTTCATCTCATTTTTCCCCTCCACTCTTTTGCTCCCTCTCTCCCTCTCTCTCTCCCCTTTCTCTTTCTCTGTCCTTTCTCTTCTTCCCGCCGTAATGTGATTCAGTACAGCCGCTCGTCCCAGGCGACATGCCATGCTTTGCTTGCACACCCTGCTCTCTCTAACATGAATGAGTCAATTGATGAATAATAAGATAGAGCAGAAGGAAAATGCTATCCGGATCTAGTCGAGCAAAAGAACTCCTTTTCTCTCCTGAGCGTATTCTTTGTAAGCACCACTCGGGTGCTTACTCACACATTGAATGTGTTTGTGTCCCCAGTGCCGTAATGCTTTTACGGACCTTTGTGTGTGTGTGTGTGTGTGTGTGTGTGTGTGTGTGTGTGTGTGTGTGT
>NW_022280535.1:0-16062 GCF_004355925.1 Anarrhichthys ocellatus | reverse complement strand
TTGACTCCTGCACCTAAATACACACACACACACACACACACACACACACGGGTGTGCTCACACACAGACACACACACACACACACGCACAGATTGAAGGCTCAGTGCCAGGGCTCTTGGTGGTTGGAGGCTTATGAAAGGGTCGGACTGACGAGAGGTTGCCAAGTGTACGGCAATAAGCGTAACAGCCAAGCTAACGAGAGTCAGAACCTCTGACACACACACACACACACACACACACTGAGACTGTACTGTCAGGCTCTCAAGCTCTCTCAGTAGTCAGCGGAGGGGTCGAGAAAATGTGTGTGTCTGCGCGTGAGAGAGTTCAGTATATCAGTGTGTGGACAGAGGCTTTTGTTAATTGGCAAATGTGACAATAGAGCATGAGAGGATATTGATCTTCAATCGGATGCAGATCGATTTAACTCGTCATCCTTCCAGGTGTGTGTGTGTGTGTGTGTGTGTGTGTACGTTCGATCAGCAGCATCAGTCCATTCACAGAGCCACAGCAAAGAATATCACTCCATTACGTTATCTGTGTTTGCTTCTTTCACCTCGTGACATTCATTATACCTCCACTATCTGCTCTTAGTGTCTTCCTTTTGTCCTCTCCTGTTTGCTTCTTCATCCTCCTCTTCATCCTCCCTTTCTCTTTAGACTAGCGAGGAACCTTGGGACGGTTTGGCCTGTTATCTGTTGTCTCGCTGTTTTGTTTCACTGTAGATTTCATCAAGCACTCTTCAGCAGCTGCTGAGACAAACGCACAAAAGAGAGTGCAGGGCTATTTCAGGTATAGATTCAATTTTTTTTTATAACTTGGCTCATGCAACATACTGCATATGAGTTGGTTTAATAACTGCAAGAGCAGATCTGTTATAATACAAGAATGAGAATATAACCTTGACTTTTTTTAGGGTGCGTTTTCGTCACTTTCTGTGGATTGTGCATGAAAGTGTTTATTGTGTTACTCTTTCTAAACAGGACTGCCGAGCATTTTGAGCTGAGACTGGTTGATTCATGCTTAATTAAAATCCTAATGGTGTGCTTTAAAGGTGTGAAAACACGGATGCACTCGTAAAAAAATATGTCTTTTTTTTTGTGTGTAACTTTTATCCTTTAGGGTTGAATAAAAATTCCATCTTGAAATATCCCCCAAACTATCACAGGTGTTATTTCATTTAACTCTTCATAGCAGCAATAGTGTGACAGTTATAAAAGCTACTTTCTGTGGAGAATTTAGAATTGTTTCGCCTTTTGTAGAAATATTTCTCCCTGTATGACGGTGAAACATCAGAGTAAAATGGCGTCTCTGAAGCTCTGGCTGTTAAATTCTGAATCACTGAGAACCAAATCCTGACGTTTATACTGTTAAAGCTCCAGACTTGCTGCTATCAACTCCGCCGTGGCTGCGCTGAAATATAAGCGACGTCCCAAAATTTATGTTTGGCCCCGTTATCCATGAGAATACCAAAAATATGCCAAGCAGCAAAACCTGCCCGGAAAAACAAGGCACATTTCCAGCACTTGTTTTTTTTTGTAAAACAGTGTTTAAGTGTTTTTGAGTGGATTTTCCCCTCAGCAAATCACATTACAGTCAATCATAAGTAAACTAAAGCAGATTTTGCTCACTGTAAGTACAGCTGGCTGTATTAGCATGAATAGAAACTCATAATTCGGAGTCTTATTACCCTGAGATTGTCAACATCGGAGGATTCGCTGCCTGTGTGTAGACACGCTTTTCCAACTCATGATGCCAACTGGGAGAAATGGGTGACATACGAACACATTTTTCTACTTTAATTACCACTGAATGACTGAATGGAGCTGCTTTCTCAGTCAGCAGCTTGTATTTATGGTAAATAACATGTGCTTATATAGCAATAAGCTGCGCATAATCATAATGTCACTTGGGTCAGAGTTGGATTTTTTGACATAGATCTGTGGTTGATCAGAACATCCAACCCACTGATGAGTACAGCTTGCGTATCATCTCACTTTTCCTTCAATGTATCTCATCCGTTGTGGCTAATTCGGTGCGTTCATCATTCGGTGTTCCTGCTCAGAGGTATGGGGACGCAGCGGTGATAGATGGAAAGGGGAATGTGCGGATGAGGATAAAACAAAAACGGAAACAGAGGGCAGGAAGAAAAGTAGGGGGAGGAGGAAAGAAAAAGAACAACACAATGACAGAAATAAGGTTTACGTTAACGGCTGGCCTCCAAGATGATTTTCCATATCAGCAGACCAGAGGGAGCAGGCAAATATGATTTTCTCCTCAACTCGCAAAAACAGAAAACAGACAGAGAGGGGAGAGAGGGAGGTGACAGGAAAGAGGGGATGGGGGGTGGAGAAAGGGGAAGAGATGAGTAAATGGAAAAAAGATGGGGATCTGGGGGAAGGGAGATCTAGAAAGGGTGAGAGATTAAAGAACATCTGTGGGGAGAAAGTCAACAAGGAATGCTGAGTATTTACACCACGAAACGTATATCAATATCACTCCTGTTTGAAATCAGTGTAACAAATTTTTTTTTAATGTCTTCTTTAATACAACTTGACTTTTATGGCCCTTGGAGACACTTCAAGATTCATCATGTCATTTCAAAAGTGCATGGCTACTCAGCTTTCTTTTCTAATATCTGTTGTAGTAAACAAGGTGCGGTGAGCGACGAGTGTGCATCAGTCACCATTTGACGTGTGTGTGTGTGTGTGTGTGTGTGTGAGAGTCTGCTCTGCCAGGAGGGGCTTGTGAAACCAACCTGAGTCTTATATGAGCTGTGTTTTATTATGACTGGCTGAAAGGCCACTGATCTACAGTTGTACAAGAAAAGATTTGGACGAAAAAAAGAGAAGAAGAAGAAGAAGAAGAAGAAGAAGAAAAAAACACTGTAAAAATATCCTGTCTGAGAGAGGGTGAGGGAGAGGACGAAAGAGAGAAAATAAATGTCTAAAAGGGAAAGATTCTTCTTCCTCCAAATTTATTATGACTACAGAGAGTGAAAATATCAAGCGCAAAGGATGGAGAGATTTCTACTTTTAAATTGTCTTCATCTGTGTGTGTGTGTGTGCCAGTGCTTCAGATCCAGCTGTATAAATAGACACACACACACACACACACACACACACCTCTTTCTGGTTTGTCTCCTTCTACACACCGCTGCTCCATCTCCCTCTTGATTTATCCCATGCCCTCTCTCTAATGTGCACGCGTGTTCTTCACTGTGTGAGAGAGAGAAGAGAGGCAGATTGGCAGACAGTTGAAGGCACTTGTGGTTGTGGTTGTTAGGGCGTCGGGTCGTGGTTGAGGTGACGGTACAGTACATGTACACGTAAGTGTGTTCTTGTGTGTGTGTGTGTGTGTGTGTGTCTGTGTGTGTGTGTGACTCCTATGCGGACTGTTGTGGTTGTGGTAATTGTCTCTGATGCGAGGCAGCATTTATGGGTAACGGCCCAACCTCCCCCCCCCCTCTCTCTCTCTCTCTCTCTCTCTCCATCCAGTGACTAATTACCTGATTCCCCATGGGTTTGTTTCCTCCTTCCCCTACAACTGTTCAGGTTGTTCCACTAAATGAGAGCATGCTGATAAGTAGAAATACATTCAAACTGAGCCAAACTGAGCTGAGCCTGTTCGCTCACTCTGCTGAAACCGTAACAGGGCGAGATTGAGCGTCTGTGCTCTCTCTCTTTGTCCCTTTCTAATAAGAAGTTTTTACTCCGATAGTTCCAAACTGCATTCCCATGGAATATGATTTGTCAATTCTTTACCAGGGTATGATCACAGGTCATAACCTGGTTGTAGCGTCTGTGGAGTTTACAGCTCGCTTTGTCAGTGACGTTGAAACCAGAACGCCTGAATTTGGAATGCTTTTTCGTGCTCGTTTCGAACCTGCCTTCCCACCTGAGTTGAATCAACCAATTAGTGAATTTTTGTGAAGTGAAGTTTTGTAACCCGTTTCAAGTTTCCTCTGTCACTTGAAGCCATTTGAAGTACAGCTTAAATTTATGCCACATGTCTCAGGCCCCATTTATTCTTGTTCCCGAAATGTTTATGTGATTTTATTATAATTATTTTGATTGGTATAATTGTCGTTATTATTATTATGTTATAATTATAGTTGTTACAAAGATGTGTGAATAACAGATATGTAGGGAGCATGAAACATTCTCTGTTTACTTAATACCTTCTCAATGCTTCTTCTGTGGTGCAGCTTGCTCACATTTTATCAGCCAGCACCTCTCTAACCTCCCGCATCTGTGTCTCTCAGGTGCTTCCTTCATGGGTTCCTTCCTGGCCAGCAGTCTGGGGTCGCCGCCCTCCCACCCTCCTCACCCCTCGGGACCCGCTGCCTCCCCCTCCTCCCCCTCCTACAGGCATGGACCCCATTCGAGCGCTTCCCCTATCTGGTTCCCCCATTCACATGAAGGTAAGACACACACAGGAACACACACACACACACACGCACACACACACATGCAGGAGGTAGCCCAGAGTGCTTGGGTCTCTGGTTAATCCAGGGTCTTGGTTTTGGGATTAGATCGAGATGGAGCCATTAAGTGGTTTAACCAACACTGAACTGAGGCCACACACGCGCAGCAGTGACGCCTCAGACGATGCTACTTATAGAAACACACACACACACACACACACACACACACGTACACAGAGACAACTCTCTTCTGGCTCTGTATGTCAGCATAGCATGTGGCTTTGTGTTTGTGGCGGTTTGTCTAGTTCAGAGCTCGAGCATCCTGACGCTTTCAAAAATGGTACACGACTGATGTCTTCTGCTTCCTCTTGCCACACAAACAAATACACAAATACACACACCTTCATGCAGTGCAGAAATTAGATCAAAACACAGTAATTCACAATATACTTCAGGCTCCTTTCATTCACTCCCCCCCCTTTCACTCAATCATCTTTCAGCCCCCTGCTCTCTGTTAGGGGCCAGTTTTAAGTTTCATGAGCTCCTACACCCCCCCTCACACACACACACACACACACACACAGACAGACTGAAACTCACCCCCATTTCCACCATCCTCTCCCTCTTCACAGTCCCCTCCCCCTCCGACCGCAGCCCCACCCTCAGGGCCCCTTCTGGGCAAACCGACCTCCAACGGCCCCCTTCCTGATCATACACACACATGCACACAAAAATGTGCGCATCCACATGCATCATGTCCTCTTTCGGCTGTTAACCGTTTGTGGTCAAAGAGTGAGCTTGACTTAGTTATCTGTCCCTTTCAGGTATGTGTGTGTGTGTGTGTGTGTGTGTGCGCGTGTGTGTGTGTGTGTGAGAGAGAGGATTTCTCTTTTGACAGCGAGATGGGTCTAAACAGATAACCTCCAAAAAAGGCTTCAACAGAAAGACAGCTTCCGCCACAGGCTGTATTTCTCAACTAACGTTGAAAACGGTCAGAATCTGAATTTCCCGTTTCGCCGGCTTTTCACAAAATGTGAGCAAGTAAACGACAACACCCCGTTAGTGATGTCACCTTGGGAAAGCATTTGACATCTCCAAACATTGTTGCCAGAGACTAAAATGGAAACCAGTCAGCTTTCGGTGCAGACGTAAGCTTTATTTGTTTTCTCTGATATCGTACAAAGTGACGCTCTTCAGTCCTCTGACTATAGGCAGCTTTGACATGACACAGCAGTAAAAAGCACAGGTGTAATCAATTACAACAATTACGACTGCATTCCATTGAGATGAGCCAACATCCTGGCATGCTGACTCGCTGGAATGACTTACTGGGAATCTTAATTGGATCCCTCGTTAATGTTAATAATTACACCTGTGCTTTTCCTGCTATGTCAAAATGTCCCCTGAGAAAAAGGACTCTTCTGACTTGTTTCTTCATATTATTATACTTATAATTTAATTTATATTGTACAGCATGAATTAAGTTGTCTCCCTATCACTTGTCCACTGGTTGCTACAGTGTGTAGATGCAAATTATTTGGGTCATTTAAGAACACTCCATTGATTTTGAGGTAGTTTCTTTTTGTCTCATCATATCAATGATTGCTTTGTACCAGAGGAGCAAGAGAAGCAAAGGAGGGCGAGTCACTTTTTATGGAGGGTCGCTGCTGTTTATTGAACAGTTTTTATTTCCCTCCTAAAGGTTTTAATTTGTCATATTTCCTGTTGGTGAAGAAGTGTTCACACCAGAATTTAATCGCTGCCTCATGTCGACAGGACATTTCTCCACTGAGGCCAAAATTTGTGATTTAGGCTCATGAGTAGAACTCATCAGAGCTGTGTTTTTGAATAGAGATCTCTCCTGATGCAGATCTAAAGCTTTAAAGGGAACAAGACTTTTGTTTGTACAACTGCCTCATTTGCAGCTCATCGAGCGATATATAGCAACAGTTAAAACCCGAAAATGAGCGCTAATGTCGCCCGCAGTGACAGTCTGAAATCAGATTCATAGAAAGAGTCGGAGGCAGGACTTCAGCGTAAACGTGCGAGAGCGCAGCGGCGGTGAGAGCAGAGCAAGAATGTGTGTGTGTGGAGGGAAAATGTGTGTGCCTATCAGACAGATTTTGTGTCTGTGTGGCTCGGCTTTGATGTCTGAACACACACACACTCATGCACGAACATGCGCACGCGCACTACAAATGATTGTTTTTAAGAATTCAAGCCAGGGAGCTCCGGTAGGCGGTCTGCCAGCTGGCCACGGTCCAGAGAGTGGAGCGTAGCCAGCACAGAGAGGAGAAACCTGGCCGATACACACCACTCACCACACACACACACACACACACACACACACACACACACGCACACACACACACACACACACACACACAGTCACAGATGAGACATATTCACGAAGAAATACACCGTTGTTTGAAAAACAGCAAATATTCCCTCGCACACACACATATAGTCTTTCTCTCTAGCTCTCCCTCTCTCTCTTTCTCGCTCACACACACACACACACACACACACACACACACACACACACACACACACACACACACACCTTTCCACTCACTCGTCTGCTCGCTCTCCCTCTTCCACACCTGTCCTTGTTTTTTGTCCCCTATCTCATGTGCTCTCGCTCCTCTCCTTACCTTCGTCTTTCCTCTCATCTCAGCCATCTCAAAGCTCTTCACTTCCTCCTTCATCTCCCCCCACACACACACACATCCTCCGCAACACTCCCCTCTCCATACGCCTCATAGCAGCGCCAGATTGGGGGCTTTTCATATTGACAGCCCTGTTCTTTTACTGGCTTTACATCGTTTGTTCAATCACTAACCTCCGCTATCCCTTCTTCCCATCATTCCCTCCTTTTCCTTTTCTCCTCCCTCCTCCTTTCCCCCCCCCCCCCCCACAAGTCCCTCTGCTGTCTTTGTTTCCCTCTTCCTCTTTCTCATCTCCCCTCCCTCCCTCCGGAGTTTTATCACTCATCATTACCCGGGGGATTGGCTTTAGATGGCTGATAGAGCCTTTTGGCTAATTGTCGCCATTTAGATTCACTGGTTGTTAACCAGTCAGAGTAATCACACACACACACACGGTGAAGTGTACACAGTCCTGCATTTACATTGCAGCATGAACACGCAGACACACTGAGTGCCACACACACATGCTGGGAGCAGTGAGGGGGTGTTGGTGGTTTTGCAGTGCGACTGTGGAATGCGTAGGATGAGTTTTTATGGAGTGCTGTTTACTTTGGCCACCACCGTTAAACTTTTAACGGCTGCCAATTAACGGGCCGGCAAGGACACTCTGTGGGGCATGAAACCAGCTGCTGGAGAACACACACACATACACATACACACACATACACAATCACAATCCAAGCCTTTTGCCCCATAATGTGGAGTTGTGTGTCTCCAGTGTGGTGTGTGCATGTTTGTGTACTTGTGTATGTGTGCGGCGTTGTCGTTGAGGTGGGATGTTACTGGAGGGAAAAACAGCAAAATCATCACAGGCGCACGCACATACACAAGTACACAAACATGCACACACCACACTGGAGACACACAACTCCACATTATGGGGCAAAAGGCTTGGATTGTGATTGTGTATGTGTGTGTATGTGTATGTGTGTGCGCCTGTGATGATTTTGCTGTTTTTCCCTCCAGTAACATCCCACCTCAACGACAACGCCGCACACATACACACCGACCCTCACCCCATCCCCACACACATCCGCCCCCGACAACACAAACCAATGAGACCTCCTCTATCCTACGATACAGTTCAACGTCCTTGAAGACGAGGAACAGAGTGGAACGACCATTCACCTCCCAGTGACCTCCTGGGAGGACTGTGTGTGTGTGTGTGTGTGTGTGTGTGTGTGTATTAAGGAGGGGGGGTTGCGATGCTTCATACTATTTGTCCTCTTGGTTTGGGGAAAAATTCCATCCAGTTAAATGTTGCAAACACTTGGCAGTAGCTGTCTGCTGTGGTTTTTGTCACCACTTCGTCCACTGTAAATAATGTCAACTCATGAGGCTTGTTTGTGTAAAAGTGCATTTATGGTGAAAGAAGCACTAACTGGCCATATTTTTTCTGTGTTTTTCCAAAATGGCCCCATTTCATGATAGATTGTTGAGATAAACTGTTTGTTTAGAGGGCTGCTGAATGTCAACGCTACAGACAGACATCAATTCTCTCTCCTTGTGACAGGGTACCCCAGCTATTCAGGAAGTCTTGCTTCTCCTTTTCTCCCCATGAGTCCCCTGGATCACCATAGCAACAGTCTCTACGGACAGCACCGCTTCTATGAAACTCAAAAAGGTAGGTGTGGGTGCGTGTGAATGTGACAGAGTGAAAAAATAGCTTCATATTTCCCAAACTGCTTAATCAGCACTAACCACAGGAGTAAGAGCGGCTGGTAACTCGGGTCTAGTTTTTCCAGTTGGCAACTTCTCATTCCCTTTTCCCCACATACCTGCAAACACATTTTAATATAGTAATTTTAATCAAACTTTATTAAAAGTAATGTTTTTAACAGCTACTTTGCAGCCAACTCTTCTCTCTATATTTTCTAAAACCCCTCAACTTTAGGGATTTTAATTCTTCTCCTCGTCCCCCAGATCACTTCTACCTGAGAGGCCTTCCTCCCCAGCCCCCTCTGCTCTCCACCAGTCACAGTCTTCCTCCGCTGTCCAGGACTGCCCCCGGCCACTCACTTGGCTCTTGCAGCCGAGAGACGGACAACGGGGGAGGCGGTGGGAAGAGCACCAAGGACGTGGGTGAGAAAGGAGTTTCATCCGTGTCAAAGGCGAAGGAGCGATCAAGCAGCAAGGAGCGGCACCAGGAGAGCAAAGAAAAACAACATCAGCTTCATCATCACCATCCTCATCAGACGAATCCTGCCACAGCTCCTTCTGGCCACCACCACCAAGCTTACACCCACCCTCACCATGCCCTCCTTCCTCACCTCGCACCACAGGGCAGGGAGGAAGACCACAGACACTCTCTGGAGCGACACAAGGAGTACAGAGACAGTGAGTCAGCCAGTCAGGAGACGAAACACATGAGTGCCTGTAAGCTGTCCGGTGGTTCGATAGCAGAGACTGGAGGAAAAGGGGGAGCACTGAGCAGCTGCAATGGTGGTGGGGTTGGTAGACCTCCATCTGGAGGAGGCAGGCGGTGCTCCAAGGATGGAACCGTAAACGGGGAGATGAGGATCAGTGAATCCTCAGCTTCTTCCAATGAATGTATGAGAAGAGGTGCGTCTAACGCAACAGCCATCTTGGCACCTCCTAACCCCCACACTGTGGCCTCCTACTCCATGCCTCCCCCTCCGCCACCTCCTCCTCATGCTTTGCACATGGGCTCCACGGTGGCAGGAGGGTGGCTACATCACGCACATCACCATCCTCATCCCGAGTTCTACTGTCCCCCGGGCCCTCTCACACTGACACCCTCCAAAGATTCTGCATCCACCCCTGGAGGGTCTGGCAGGGAGGCAAGAGTAACTTACGTGCCCTCAGTTGGGCCCCTAGGAGACCTGGCAGCCACCGACTGTCGTGGAGCAGGAGGAGGTGGGAGAAAGTCAGATGACAGAAGCGGAGAAGGATCTTATGAAAGTCCCTCTCATCACCACAGCCGACCTAGTGTTTGCCAAAAGAAGGACAAATCGCAGCCACACCAGCAGCAGCTGGGATATGGCAAAGCTGACAAACCTCCTGACTGGAGCCACCAGACGCAGCACTTCCACAAGCCCAGCTCCAACGCGAGCTCTCAGTCTGAGCTGCGGTCCTGCAGCATGGACAGATCGTCATCCTTCAGAGATGTAGAGGTTGTGGACGATGTTTACCGGCCCTCGCTCCCACTAGAGGCCCAGGGGACACACCTCGGCGCTGAACAGGGCACACCTAAGAACGGCCCAGACACCAGCACTCCTCCCTTCAGGGACTGTTCCCACTCAGGTCCTCATCCTGATGGGAGGGTGGGGTCAGGGGCAACATCTCAGAGGGAGGGACAAAAGGTTGCAAGGGTACGGCACCAGCAGCACAGCAGCCATGGAGCATCAACAGAAGAGAGGGGAAGAGACAGAAGTCTGACAGCGCCTTCCTGGGGGGCTCGAGGGGGCTACCAAGAGGACCAGAGAAAAAGCTCCCATCATGCACCAGTTGGTAACGGTGAAGCAAGAGGGCTCAGCATCAGAGCTCCAAACAGTGACCACAACCAGCCCCATTCTCAAGTGCTGTCTCGCTCCTCGTTGCACACCGCTGAGGGCGAGGGCAGTGCTATGAAGAATCTAATGAACTACAGCTCCCAGCAACCTTTGCTGCTGCCACAGCGGGGCCCCTTTGGAGGTCTGGGTGGCCTCAAGCAGGGTGGAGAGAGATCAGAGAAAGGGGAACGTGGAGGAGCTAAAAGCAACTCTTCCCTGCAAGAGCCTCCCAAACAATCGCTCCTTCCTCGCCGAGGCTCCACTAACGAGGGAGAAAGGGGGGACAGAGGTGGGAAGGAGGCCGGGGAGGCAGGTGAGGGGGAGGTGCGACAGCCTCCAGTGGGTATTGCGGTTGCGGTAGCCAGGCCCCCCCATCGTTCCCCAGACAACACCCCTGGACACAGC
Source organism: Anarrhichthys ocellatus (assembly GCF_004355925.1). NCBI lineage: Eukaryota > Metazoa > Chordata > Actinopteri > Perciformes > Anarhichadidae > Anarrhichthys > Anarrhichthys ocellatus. Next base: position 5,014 of record NW_022280535.1, on the reverse strand, counting down.
AGACAGGGCAGGGTGCTGCCCAGCATGAAAGGTCAGACATCATTAATGCTCCTTGCGCTGAAAGTCAATTAATGCTATTTCTGTGCTCCAGGCTACATTAAGGGCAAAATCCATGATTAAACACTTGAGCACAGTTATTGGTGTTGTTCAGTAACATTTCTTGGTCCTTTTTGACGTTTATTGGGGACTTATTTCTATGATTAACTGGCAAAACGAAGACAACTTTGCAGAGAAGCTTTAAGCATGTCGGACCTTTAGACTCAAATTACAAACAGTTTCTGTCTCCATGTTGCACATTCAGGGAGAAAGTCATTGTACAGGCACATGTAGAAAAGGTACAATGTATGGCATGCAATGAACATCACAATATGTCATCATTATGTATACAAACATCTGCAGGTAGACTTTCCCTTTTTTTTTATCACCAGAATGTCCTCAGTGCTTTGTGTTTTCAGACGTGCGTACGTATGTTTGAAACATACTTTTGATGACAGTCGCCGTAAGCGTGTTGCTTTGATTGTATTCACAATGCAGCAGTGTCACGCCACGTGTATACTCTTGGCCGGGAGGCAGAGGAGAGGAAGAGGATGACAGAGGAACAGATCAGCCTTCATCACCTGGACAGAGAGAGAGAAATGATCATCAGGTACACTTGTAGTCAAAAACACCAACACAAATGAACACACACACACACACACACACACACACAAGCACATGGTAGCATCTATTAATTTTTCCTCTCATCTGATAAGCTGCAGTTCTTTTCTTCTCTCTCTCTCTCTCAGTCTGAGGTTCAGATTCTCTTTTCTCTCATCCCCTCACTCCATTTACTCTTCTCACCCTTTGATGTGGTATTTCTGTACCCCTTCACTCTCTCTCTCTTCCCCTTTCTCTCTCTCTTTCCCTCTGAGATGAGATGTGGTGCATTAATGTTACAGGGACTAATACGGATGTCTCTGAAGTATCAGGCTCTTATTATGTAGTCATATTAAGGGAAGAAAACATATAATGAGAAATCATAGACCAGGCACAAGATGATGGCTGTTCCTTTTGCCGTCATATTTCCTTTTCTTGATGATCATAATGGTAGTAGTGGTAATGAAGATGACAAGGATGAAGATAATGGTCATAATGATGGTGATGATGATGGTGACAATGAGAGGGATAATAAAGATAATGACAAAGTTCACCCCCGCCTACCGCCACGACAGGGAAAACAAGGACCGCGTGGAGTTCGCCAGGATCCACCCATCTAGTAGTTGCCACGGTGACCTGACCTCTCACCTCTTGGTTCCCGGAGGGGCCAGTAGGTTAGGGGCCGACCCTGCTGCCCATGCTCACCCGGCTCACCACCACTGGATGCAGAGGACAGGAAGTCCCTCCCTCTGGATGGGGCATTCATACAGTGAGTAGAGTGGAGGGGCAGCACGTGATGTTTTCACAGCCAGTTGAGCACAGTTTTGCTTTACAGTCTGCACCTTAAACGCTCTCCTTTCCAACAGTAATATGTTTCTTATTGTTTTGTTGAGATCACATGGATTACCATCATATTGATATTTGATGTCTGGGTTTTTTGTCTTTCTTTTGTACAACCATGGGGACTTTGTTAATAATGCTGAATACAGAGTTTTTCTTAATCTATTTGTTGGAAATGTTGTATTGAGAGAAGGTGTTTAGAACAGTAAATGTAAAAACATAACAATTGCATCCTATAATTGACTTACACAGACAAAATCAAATAAATCAAACATCTAGAAAAGAAGAGACTTCTCATGCATAGAGGAGCAGGAGTAATAAAGAGGAGAAGCAGGGTTCAACACCAGCTTCCTAAACGATCCATTGATAAAATACAGTCATTTTATTGAAACTCCACATTGCTCCAGCCTGCAAGCGCCAGAAGTTTGCTCTTTACATATGTTTGAAGAGCACCAGGGAAATTTTGTTTGTTGAGTGGTCCCAAGATCTACCCTCTAAAGCACACCGCTTTTTTTTTTGGGAGTAGTAAAATAAATATTTAAATGTCGCCCTCATTTGACTGTGTTATGCGTGTGTCGTTATTCTAGGTCTGAGCCACGTAGGAATGAGCCCCGGCTTCCCACCAGGTCTGCCCAGCCCTCTGCAGCCTGTCTTGGGGTCGCTCACCCAAGACCCCAACTCCCCGCTGGTGGTCCTTCCTACAGAACCCGGGCCTCATCATCACCTCGGTACGCTAAGCATCCTTTTACAACAGCACACACACACGCACACACACATCCATCAAAGCCCATATACATTGTTGTCTGCCCGTACTTACTGCCCCTGTATACCTCCCTCCGTCTCTCCATTTGTACCATCAGAGCCGCTGCCATTTCTCTCCCAGAGTTTTAGTATCATTGGCTAATCATAATATAATGCTCAACTAAGCCCCTCTGTCAGTGGGACCGTGTTTTATAGCTCCGTTAATGGGAGCAGCTATTCCATTGCCCCCCTCTGCATGTGCCCGGCATTATGCAAACCATTTTAACTGGCGTTCATCTCTTTCACGGTGAAGCACTGGACTTTGTGTGTGTGTGTGTGTGTGTGTGTGTGTGTGTGTGCGTGTGTGTGGGGAAATCGACAGTTAGTTGTGTTCATGTCTGGATCAACACGAGACATTGCTCAGTGTTAAAGGTTGTTCTGTACATCTCAGCCATTGCTAGAGAGAGAAAAGAGTGTTTGTGTGTGTGTCTGTGTGTGTGTGTGTGTCTGTATCTGTGTGTGTGGGTGCGTCAACCCTGCTTTGCAAACAGGCTGTGAAATTTAATTATCTCCCGCCTCCCTTGCCTCGCTCCGTGGGAGTTCCTGCAGAGAGGGGAAGTGCATCCACTGAACCCTTCCCCTGGGAAACATTAGCCCACTCAGGCTAATCTCACAGAACAAAGGTTCCCAGCGACAAGGCAGCCAAGGAGGGATGTGCTTATGTGTGTGTGTGTGGGTGTGTGTGTGTGTGTGTGTGTGTGTGTGTGTGTGTGTGTGTGTGTGTGTGAATCTAAATTCATATGTGGCCAGGAAGTGGCTTTGAAAAAGATGTGTTTCCTTGAATAGAGAAATGCCATCATTAGACCCAGAACGAGCTAAAGAAGGTGAATGGAGGATGTGAAGCATGCATTCATTGATTGTGTCTAAGGCCAAAAGACAGCCCATACAGGTCACAGTTGTTACATCTTTAGTTAAGGTGGCCGAGCTCCTCTGCAACCCCAGTTTCAATATTCACAAGAGCAGTTCAAGAGTCCATTGACTCAGTTTTTCTTCATGACTTTAATGCAACGGTCCATGAAAATAATGTTGTACTGACTATTTTATTGCCAACAGGAATGTCTTACTTTCTTCTTTTTTGTGCCAATTTTCTTTGATTTTTTTCAAATCAAAGAAAATATTATGGAATCTTTTATTTCTCATTCTCTCTGTTTCTTACTCCAGACGTTCTGGAGCAGTCAGGTCTGTGGCCCCCTGTGTACGGCGGCAGAGGCCCCCCTTCTCATCTGCAGCATCACCCCGTCTACTCCCGCTCCTCATTCTTACGGCAACAGGAGCTGTACGCCCTGCAGCATCAGCACCAGCAGCAGCAGCAGCGAGCCATGGAGCACATGCAGCGCCACTCCTTAGGACAGGTACTAATACCAATGTAACCCAGACACATTTGGTTACATTTTTGTCTAAACTTTAGAAACATATTATTGTGAAACTGTGGGCAAATGAGAAATAGGAACTGTGGATATATTGTGAACTTATGCAATTGTTCATCCTCCTCCTGAGTAGTCAGGACTAAGATACAGCGCCGCTAATCATTTGTTTGAACAGCTCTCAGTTCAGATCTTATCGACACTAAGAGAGAAGCATATGCCGGTCACGCTCATCAATAATTATTAAAGTCAACGACTTCTTTTTGGCAAACAGTTTCATTGATAAACAGGTGTTTGCGTTGTGCTTTTGCACTCTCACATTGTCAGATCATTTGGCAATCAAACACCGCGGCTGACTCTGTGACGTCATTTTTCAAGGCTTTCCGGTCAGAATATCTTTGGGGTATTTCTGTGGGTACTATCCCTATTTATTTTAAGTAAACTGCTGCATCTTCTGCTTGAGACAAAATGCATCAAGAAATAAAACATGGGTTAAATTGCTGTGGTTGAAGTGTTTTAATTAATAGGAAATATTATGTATTTATTGTTCCTTAAGCTACTATTTTCACCCTCTTGTTTCAACAGAGAAAACACGATGAGCATGCTATCACCATAGAGGACTCTTCCCACGAATCTTCCGCATCTGGAACTCCCCCCTCTTCATCCTCTTCTTCGTTCACCACCTCCCCCCACATGGCCAAACCTTTCTCACACACCCTGCCTCCACCCAAGACGCCAACGCCGTCTCCGGGGATGTGTCCCAGCAGCCGCCAGTCACCCTGCTACCACTCCCCATCCAGGAGACCTCACCCGCCAAACCCTCTGACCCCTGCGCCGAGCCCGGCAGCGGCCGCACCCCGCTCCCCGGCCCTCAGCCCCGCTCCTTCACACCTCTCTAAGGGGCTGGAGAGGGGCAGTGAAAGAGGAGAGGGACAACCACCTCAGGACTACCCACAATCCCTAGAGCCAGGTGAGTGTGGAGAATTCTGTAGGCGGGTTAATGGATGCAATGTATTAATTCAAGAAAAAAAACGTTACTAGTAGGCTGAACAGTCAGGTAACATAACTATAGACAGAGAGTTAGAGACAAGGAAAAAGGCTCAGAGATAGACAGATGTAGTTTGAGAGAGATGGAGGGTTCTGCTGCAGAAATATAGCCCCGGTCTTTGAAGCGTGGCATTCTTTTGATTTTGCAGAAATTGTTTGAAGCATGGCTGATCCCTTGCTCTGTGTGTCCTTGAGTGCGTGTGTGTGTGCAATTTTCTGTGAGAGCTAAAGAGGGACAGCGGGCGGGTCAGCCATTAAGGTCAAAGAAAGCATATGGGCACTCAGTGTGTATATGTGTGACCTGCCAGCGTGTGTGTGTGTGTGTG
>NW_022280534.1:22347-28312 GCF_004355925.1 Anarrhichthys ocellatus | reverse complement strand
ATATAGATAGATATATATAGATATAGATATATATAGATATATATATAGATATAGATGGATATATAGATATATATAGATATATATATAGATATAGATATATATATATAGATATATAGATATATATAGATAGATATAGATATATAGATATAGATATATATATATATATAGATAGATTGATAGATATAGATAGATATATAGATAGATATAGTCAAAGTAATAAGACCTTAGTGTAAAATGCTGTTAGTTTATGTACAAATACCACTCTGTAAAAATAGAAGTACTGATAAACAGTAGAAATACTGCTCTAGTAAATGTCCTTCAGTACTTGTCAGTATAATCAGTAAAGTGTGAAGTCTTCAAACTGTGACTGTTGTACTATTCTACCATTAGAGTATTATGACTCATGTATCATTGTAAAAGCAGTATTTAACTGTTGAAGTAACTCTTAATTAGCAACAAGTTGTTTTAAGTTGTTACATCTGATGAATCAGCAGCTTCATTGAACTTAAACTTAATTAAAATTCAATCAATAGAAATCAGAGCCGAGCGATTCATTATTGATGTTAGTTATTTGTGTTCCGAGACATTAAACTGAATGTTTTACATTTTTAAAAGATCTGCAGATTAAAAAAAGATAATTAATCTTTAGTTGACTTTAGTTGAAGCGCTAAAAACACAATTAGAAGAAAAATAAAAACAGTACAACAGGAAAACTGCAATTTGTTCAACTTTATTGATAAAAACCCTCGTCACAGAGCAATGAGTTGACCAACGACTTGTATGAGAGCTTTGAGTTTCATCTTCAGTGCAAAAGGAGAACAGTGTTGATGAAGAACTAACGGCTCTCTCGTCTAAAAACAAACAGAATAAAACAAAGTCGGGCGGTCGTTTCCTTTTTTCCTACTTTTGTGTGTGTGTGTATATATATATATATATATATATATATCTGAGCAGCACATGAACCAATCACTGACATGCATTAAATTATTATTATTTATTGTAAGTTGTCTCTTCAGTTGGCACATTCACAGCTCAAAGAGTCCTCAGCCTTCACCTGGTTCATTTTACTTTTATTTTGAAAAGCAGAGAAAGAAAAATAATCATCAAGAATTTAAAAAGCGTTTTAGGAGTAAAATGAAAATTTATGAACAAATTGCTGTTATTGGCTGATGAGAGAGGGGGGGTGTGGCCACATGAGAAAATCAAAGTTTATTCCAGCAGTGAGAGAGAAGAAGAAGAAGAAGAAGAAGAGGGTCACATGGCGTATTTCTGAGTCCAGTCCTGAGCCGTCTTGTTGTACCTGAAGGAAGATTAAAGGTGCAGGTGAGTCAATCAGCTGCTGTCAGGAGACCAGGGACGATGCCATGCCCGAGAACACAACACACACACTCAGTGCTGAAGGTTTTTACACACACACACACACGCACACACACGCGCACACACACACACACACACACACACACACACACACACACACACACACCAGGTTTATCTCTTCATTGTAATAAAACGCTCTGAAACATTCAGTAAACTCCGTCTGTATGATCTATTTTTTAATCTATATTAATTTTACTGATATTTTACTAATCTTTGGGATACTAATAATGAATTAGTTAATATATTCCATTTTAATACACTTTAAGCATACAAATATTATACAAGTATTTTTAATACTTTTACTCCATCTCAGAGGAAACTATTGTACTTTTTACAGCTTTAGTTACTTTACAGTTAAAGATTTTACATTCCATTTATAAAACTCAACACGTTGTTGAAGATGAATCAGAATCTTTTCCGTTTGTAAAATTTAAATAAATTTGAGGTAATAAAGAACGAGAACTTCTACTTCTGGTACTTTGAATACATTTTGCTGATACTTATGTACTTAAACTTATGAAAGAATTTGTGTGAAACACAGAAAGGCAAAATCCAGACAGGAAGTGATGAACGTTTAAAATGTTGTTGTGAATGAGGTCTGGTGGTGTTTTAGATGTATTAATACACAGACTGTGGTGCATTACCTCATAAACACACGTTTAAACATCACAACTGTCCCTCCAGCATTCACTGGGGCGGTTTGCAGCCGAGTGTGAAGCGGCGGGGATGAGAGTTAGCACCTCCAAATCTGAGGCCATGGTTCTCTGCCGGAAACCGGTGGATTGCTCCCTCCAGGTGGGGACGGAGTGCCTACCTCAAGCGAAGGAGTTCAAGTATCTCGGGGTCTTGTTCACGAGTGAGGGTAAGATGGAGCGGGAGATCGACAGATGGATCGGTGCAGCTGCAGCAGTAAAGCAGGCGTTGCACCGGACCGTCTTGGTGAAGAGGGAGCTGAGCCGGAAGGCAAAGCTCTCAATTTACCACTCGGTCTACGTTCCTACCCTCACCTATGGTCACGAACTCTGGGTCGTGACCGAAAGGACAAGGTCGCGGTTACAAGCGGCCGAAATGGGCTTCCTCCGTAGGGTGGCCGGGCTCAGCCTTAGAGATAGGGTAAGGAGCTCGGTCATCAGGAGGGAGCTTGGAGTCGAGCCGCTACTCCATCGCGTCGAAAAGGAGTCAGCTGAGGTGGTTCAGCATCTAATTAGGATGCCTCCTGAACGCCTCCCACTGTTTTCCAGGCACGTCCAACTGGGAAGAGACCCCGGGGAAGACCCAGAACACGCTGGAGAGATTACATCTCCCAGCTGGCCTGGGAACGCCTCGGGATCCCCCAGAATGAGCTGGAACATGTTGCCGGTGAGAGGGAGGTCTGGGTCGGCCTGCTTGACCTGCTGCCACCGCGACCCGACCCCGGATAAGCGGTGGAAAATGGATGGAACTGTCCCTTTAATGAAGTCTCTGTATTCTTATTAAACTGAAGTGTAGGAACGTGAAGGATTAATCATTAAAATAACTAAAACATGAAAGAGCAGCAGCTCAGACTCTGTATGTGGAGCCATGCTTTGAGTCAACGTGCTTCAAACCCAGCCTCGTGGAGCTGTAACAGGGCGGTCAGCTGAGCAGCTCTGCTCCAATCAGACGACAGCTGAGCAGCTCTGCTCCAATCAGACGACAGCTGAGCTCTTACCCTCTCACAGCATGGCATACTTCTCTGTCCACTCTCTGGCTAGTCTGCTATACCTGAGACAGACACTCTGGTTAAACACCTCCACACTCTGCTCTACTAACTCCTGAGGAGCTGCTACTTTAGGCTGGATGTAAGTTTACAGGTCCAGCTGAAAAACAACTGAGCATAAGATATTAAATACTTTATTATTATATACAGTCATCTCTCATCGGCTTAATGAAGATGGTTTCAGTACCTGCTGTATTTTAAACACGCATCTACAAAGCTTGACGTTTATAATTCAGCATTTTATATATAATATATATATATATATATTATATATAATGTTCATGTTAACTCAGTGTGTTAGTTTGTATTTGAACAGATATAAACTCACTTCACAGGGTCTGTTTTGTAGATGCGGGCGATCTCTGGCACTAGCGGGTCGTCAGGGTTCGGGTCACATAACAGAGAACAAATGGACAAAAGGACTGCAGAGAGAAAAAACAACATTTGAACAGTGAAATTAAATAACTTAAATTGAAATGAGTTCCACTCAGCGTTCTGTACACCGTCTTACCTTTAGAGATAGTTAATGCAGGAGACCACTGTGATCTCAATATATCCAAGCAGATGCTGCCGTTACTGTTAATATTTGGGTGATAAATTCTTGTTGTGAAGGCGACCTGAAGAGGAAGAAGAGGAAACAGAATCAGAGCGGCTTCTATAACAGTTTATTTTAGGACTCGATGGTTCGGATCAGGAAGCTAAACTCCAGTTTAAAGACACAAAGCAGATTTTGCTCAAGACAAACTGACGTCTAAGTTTCCTTCTGAAGTATCTTTCAGGTTTATTGAATCATCTCTTTCTACTGTGAATATGGTTGGTCGAGTGTAAACACCAGAGAGGACCGCTTTACAGAAAGTTAGAGTGGAACATAATGAGACGGAGAACCATGAATGAGTGAGACTCTCAGCTGGTTTACCAACAATAAATATTAACTTTAAACCAGGTGACAACCTCCAGTTCTTTAAAGTCAAAGCTTCATGTGTTAAAGCTGCATTCTCTCTAGTGTCCACCAGGGGGCGACTCCTCTGGTTGTATAGAAGTCTATGAGAAAATGACTCTACTTCTCTCTTGATTTATTACCTCAGTAAACATTGTAAACATGAGTTTATGGTCTCAATCTCTAGTTTCAAGTCTTCTTCAATACAGCATGATGTTCATTTAGTACATGATGGTCCATTTAGAGTCAAACAGACCATAAAGCAGGGGATGCTTTAGGGCGGCTGACTGACCTTGGGTGGTTTGAAGGGATAATCTGTGGGGAAATGAATAGTCAGGAAAAATACTCCGCCCTGATAGGGACTGTCCGGCTGCAGCAGAGAAAACACACAAAACACAGGTTATACATTCACAGAGCATCACTAGGAACAGCTGTGTGCATGTTAATACATTTTCATAACTGTGCTGCACTTTATTTTACTAACAGTTTACAAATGTACAGCTGTACGTCTTTACTTCTCATTGTGCATAGACATTAAATACAATTATTAATAATAACACATTAAAGTTTATTCACTTTGGAATATCTCTACACCACAAGTACTTATATTAGTGTTATATTATAACTTATGCACTATTTATTTGTTTATAAATTATTATTTTCTCTTTGGGTTCGTTTGTCTGTATTTATATCTAAATAAAAAGCTGTGCAGAAACTCACAAAAATTAATTTCTTGTGTCTCGTCATGAAATGATGAATCTAACACTGAAGTCAGAGTGGATTAATACTTACAGGCCCCATAATAGTAGCTTGCCAATGAAACACTGGGGACAAAAAGAAAAGAGGGTTAACATAGAAATTTGCCGAGTCGGATGAAAACAAAATGTAAAGAGTGAAACCGTCTTACTGTCTTCACCGACGGGTCCAGCGGAGCACTGAGCCGGAGGATCTCTGGACAGATCGGTCAGCTCCTGAAAACAGAGAAGAAGAAAGAGAAGTTTAAATAAAGAAGAAGAAATTAAACAGAGATTAGGATCCTCGACGTCAAACACCGACTTTAAAGTCTGTAAAATAATTTAAATAAAAGGAGGCGTTTACCAGTAAGATGATATAAAGATAAATAATCAGATTAATTATCATCCGTCTCACTGAAACAAACCACTTAAAATCACTTAAAATACGCGTTTGCGGTCCGTCTGCTTTGTTTGTATTTTGTTCTCTGGACCGCTTCCTGTTTTTAAAACGTCAACAGCTAAACTTCCAACTTTAAATATGACCTGGGGATTCACTGATGCAGAAATACATCTTCAGAATTAATGACGAACTACTCGTTAAAGAAACCCTTTTTTTTTTTTTTTTTTTAAATTGTCATATACACATACACGAAATGTGTCTCTGCATTTGACCCATCCCTGTATATAGGGAGCAGTAGGCTGCCAATGACAGGCGTCGGGGGAGCCGGGGGTTCAGTGTCTTGCTCAGGGACACTACGACACGTGACAGTCGAGGATCGAACCGTTGACCCTGCGGTTACCAGACAACCCTCTTAAGCCAGTGAGCCACGGTATTAAATGCAGATAGTTACGATTTTCTGAATATCTGAGGTTTTCATCAACAGTCACTTTGGACGATTCACTATTTGTGACATATTATTCATCAAATGATTGGCACCAACAGTTAAGCAGCATCACCACAAAGAAAGATGTGTTTTTAAACATGAAGCTGAACTTCTATGTCTGTGTGAACGCAGCATTAAAAACAAACCGACACACACGAGGTCATTATTGATGTGTAAGCACAACATCTATTTTTACTCAGAGTTGTGTGGACAGAGCAGGGTATATTGGGGGGGGGGGGGGTATTTCAGGCCTGTGTTAGTCTGCCTGCCTGCCCCAGCGCCCCCCCCCCACACA
>NW_022280534.1:18062-21745 GCF_004355925.1 Anarrhichthys ocellatus | reverse complement strand
TAATCCAGTATATCAGATTATTTAACTAATAACTCCAGAGCTAGTGTGAAGTGGTCAAAAAACAGTTTGCTCTCCTCATATTCACGAAAGAAAGTTGATTTAAAACAAACATGATTTAATCCGGTGAATCACTTTACTCAAATTATACAACAGGTATAACAAATATTGGGGGAAATAAGTGGTCACGGTGGACATAACTTTACCACATCGACAGTGTTCGTTCAAATTCAAAATCATATTATAAATGACTGTCTCTGCCAGCAGGGGGAGACAAAGGCTTTAGACACTAAAACACATCCTGCCTCACAGAAACCCGAGTAAAATAGACTTTTATAATATTTTATTGACACGTTTGCTTGATTAGCATTGCCTCTAAGAAGCTTTTTGCGTATCGAACAGTTTTCTGGAAATATTTAAGATATTTTTAGTTGGTTTGTCGTTTTTTATGCCTAATGACTTTTGATTATTTAAAGGAAACTTTTCTGTTAAATGTAAGATTTAAAGTGTTGCTTTTCTATTTTAGATGAAAGAAAAAAATAGCAGCTAGATTATTTACCAGCAAAGAAACAAACTTAATTTTTTACGATTACATTTCCCTTTTATTACTATTCAAACTATGTTATAGCAGTGTGTAAAAGTAACAGTAATAAAGTAATAATAATTTTCTATTCATTATTTATTTATAGCATAAAATCTTTATGGCTGTTTTGACACCACATCATTTTGAGTCCTCTTTGTATTTTAGTATCAAACATTTGGTTTAAGTTTACTGTGTAAAAATACAACTAGAAGTATTTTAAAAACTCCTAAATGGTTCAATAGTCAAACTACCCTGACGGATTACTGAACCGTGAATAAAATATCAAATTTAAGGGCTGAAACTACCGTTTTCAATAATTCATTCATTAGACTCTCACAGAAAAATATTAAAAAACGTCAAAGTTCACATCTTCAAATATCACAAATATATATATTCAGTTTTTAAAAAAAAAAAAAAAAATCAGAAAATCCTCACATTTCAGCAGCTGGAACAAGTGAATATTTGGCAAAAGTTGCAAAGATAAAAAATAAAGTATTCTTATCTCCGGGCTACGACTAAGAAGTGTTTTCACTGATATACTTGTCCGAAGTACATTTGTACTTGCCCCGATACAATTGTTTTGTATTTATTTGTGGTTATAAAACAACAACAAAGACTAAAAAGTTAATAGTCATATTTTATCTGCCGTGATCTCAAACTTCCGGCACAATGTGCAAATATAACAGTTTGAATTTAGGCGATAATTCAATAAGATGACATCATACATCAAAATATCCTGATACACAATTACGTGTCTAAATTGATAAAAACAAAAACATACCAACTTATATTTCTCAGAAAATCTGTTAAATATTTTGAAGATGTGAATATATGTAAATATTTATCTTTTTCCTCTGAAAAGTCACTTTTAAACTAAAGCTCTTAATTAAATGAGAAAATACTCGATACTAGTTTACAAATTAAGCTCTAATGTTAAGTGGATATTTCACAATATTTAGTAATTGAACTAACAGAACATGCTTTATATTGATATACATTGTTATCGAGATGTGACACGTCCTATATTGTGGTATAATATTTTACATTTAAATGTTAGCCTACTTCTTCCACCATTGGATGACTGTTAAACTAAACATTTGTAATATTATGACTCAAAATATTTTGGCTTTTTCTAGTGAAATTATTACTTTTATCCTCTTATCTCATCCTGTGAAACTCTGATTGTGAAAATATTTAGAGATGAGAACTTCTTATAAAATTAAAACTTTATATTTTGAAATAATGACTTTTCCTATAAAATCGTAGAGTATTACATAAAGGTATTAGATGTACTGATAGAATAAAAACAAATTATATTTAGAGGAAAAAAAGATTTTCAGGAAAAAAAGATATAAAATTAGAAAATATATTATATTTAGTAAAACAATTTTTGAAGATAAAAGTAGTAATATTTCTTGAATCAATTGGCAAAATTATTGATATTAGGAGAATAATGCAGCCTATTTGTGTGGTAATATTGAAGGGTAGTCTTTATTCACATAATAATGTCATTATATTACGACATTATTTAAATAATTAATGACTTTTTCTTAGGTCACATATAACAATTTTTGGAGTGTAGTAATATTTCTTGAATTAATTGCCAAAATTATGAGGAAAATAATGCATTATATGTTGGAGTGGTAATATTGAAGGGCAGTCTTTATTCACATAATAATGTCATTATATTACGATATTACTAAAATAAATAATGACTTTTTAAACTCTTTCATAAGTCACGTATTAAATGCTATAAACCCTATTTAAACAACGAGGTATTTCTAGTCTCACTTCAGTAAAAAATATCTAAATCTTTAATCCACCGATGAGCTGAGATGTAAAAAGTTAACTTCATCGAGTAAACTTCACTTAACCCTGAAACCCGTAACGTGGACAAAATTAAAAAGATGGTGTCAGTTAAAAATGACGGTACAGTTATTTTAATGACAGAGGCCTGAAGCTAAAGCTAAGCTAAAGAAGCTAAAGCTAACACCGGGGTTATTGTTTCATTTTAAAGAATTTACGGAGGGTTTTCTACCCAAAATAAATAATAAATACATGTTAATGCGTGTAAACAATTCACACAGAAAATATATTAAGAACCCTTAAAACCAAAAAACATATTAAAGCTATAAAACGACAATTTAAAATGTCAAATGTTGTGTCATCGGTAGCAGTTGGGTGAACAAGCTAACTTGCCGCTAGCTTAACGAGCTAACGCTAGCTACCGACCTACAACAGACATCGGTTATTTAAGAACTACAAACGTTACACTGTTAATAGTTAATGTAGTTAAAGAACAAGTTGAAGTCCGTTACCTTGGTGATTCGTTTTAAAGCCATTGTGTGTGTAAAAGTGACCGTTTGTCGAGGTTAAGGAGGAAGGAAAGGAGGAAGGAGGCCAGCTAGGTGGCGCTAACTAGCTAGCATCTAATTAGCAACTTTGCTAGCTTTTGTAGGCTGGCTAAGCTAGCTATGCTACACACACACCAGTTAAAACTACAACTGTTTCTGTTAAAGCTCGTCTTGGTTGTTGTTTTCAACAGACTTTTTTAACGGACTTCTTTAAGACTCTCTAGCAACGTCAGCCCCGACTTCAGGCTGACTGACACTCGATATAATGGACCTAACGACCGCAGCAGCTTCAAAATGTCTTCCGTTCTCACTCAGAGAGCAGCTGTCAGAGGACCGGAAGGAAGGAGGTCTCACTCTGACGATGTTTAGCGGCACCGCAGAAGAAGAGACACAACATGGTGGCACGAAAACACTAGTTTTATTTAGTGATTTATGTATGTATTGTTATCATCATAATAATTATTATCAGTATTATTATTATAAGTTATTGTATTATTATACTCATATTATCATTATGATGATGTTGATTACTATTCTCATTATAAGTTACCGTTATCATCATATTATTAGTATTATTATTATAAGTTGTTATTTTTTATTAAATTAGTAGTAAAAGTACTCATTGTGCAGAATGGTTCTTTCATATTATTATAGATATTATAGTGATGGAAGAAGTACTAAGAGCCTTCACTTAGAAATAAAAAATATATATATTTACAAGGAAGATACACAGAGATATATATATATAT
>NW_022280534.1:9895-13062 GCF_004355925.1 Anarrhichthys ocellatus | reverse complement strand
AGAGAAGTAGAGTCATTTTCTCATAGACTTCTATACAACCAGAGGATGCCAGAAGGCCAGGATGGATTCATGCACTTCATGCAATGCATGAAACAGGAGGAATCGTTCTCCACGTGGACGTGAGCGTGTTCTCTAAAGACGGATTTAAAACAGTCTGAACTGATCCTTTCGGTCTAATTAACCTCTTTACAATCATCTCAGCATCAATAGCACCTTTTCCGTCTGCTGTAGAAACCAACAGACCACGACTCCAAAATATCATAACAGTCAATCAAATCAATACTTTTTCCACCACGTGACCTTTGAGGGACTCTGTTCGTATTTTCCTTTTTAACAAGTGAGGAACAAATAAAACACGTTTACATTTGGTAGAGCTGTTGGAGTGTAGTGTGGGCTGAAAACCATCAAACCAAATGTTTAGCTTTTCGTTTCTTTAACTTAAAAACGTGTTTTTTGTTCAATTTAATTGTGACGAGAAACATTCAGCCCTGAAAACCTGAAGGGAGATCGATGGAGTTTGTCACGCCGTGGAGAGCTCCACCCCGCTGTCACAGACCCCACTGTCGATACGAGCGTCCACCTTCAGATCCCGCACCTGAGACTCACCTGTGGGAGAGAGTGAGTGTGAGAGAACCACAGGTGAGGTGAGTCGTCGTTTTAAAGCTCAATTAAAGAAATGGTTAGTTAGTGCCCAGCTCTGTAACTGCACCTTACTGTCCTCAATCTGTCTGTGTTGAACTTCCCTCTGTCTGTCTGCCGTCACCCGTCAGTCTGCCGTCACCCGTCAGTCTGCCGTCACCCGTCAGTCTGCCGTCACCCGTCAGTCTGCCGTCAGTCTGCCGTCACCCGTCAGTCTGCCGTCAGTCTGCCGTCACCCGTCAGTCTGCCGTCACCCGTCAGTCTGCCGTCAGTCTGCCGTCAGTCTGCCGTCACCCGTCAGTCTGCCGTCACCCGTCCGTCACCCATCCGTCACCCGTCTGTCTGTCTGTCTTGAATTTGCCGGTCGACCCTCGTCTACCTGTATGTATGTCTTTAATTGTTGTTTAGTGTCAGACTGACTTATATATTTCACACACTCTGCATGCTTTTATGTCGTTCCTCTGACGTGGATGTTTTTAATATCTAACATTGCAGCATCATCTTGTCTTTAGTCCATGTTTCTATTTAACAGAGTTATCCTCATTGTATTGTCTTTGTGTGTGTTGACTTTGTCTTGTTAGTACTTGATAACGTAGTGCGAGTCTCCTGAATGATGACACTACTTATATTAATATTCTCACTTCTTTCACTGTTTCTGCACGCTTTGTAAAGGGTCAATATTGTGTAACTTTGTAAATGTAATCTTATATTCTGTTTTTAGGTTTACTTTGTAACATCTGCCAACAGCAATGTGTTTATTAATGTGCACTGTCTCTTATCAAATAAACCAATAAATAAATAATCGTGACGGCGGTCGCCTCCTGTCCGCTCACCACTCGTCTCCTCGATCCTCTGCGTCTCCTCTTCCTCCTCCTCCTCCTCCTCCTCCTCGTGGCGTCGCAGCGCCTCCTCCAGGACGCTGAGCGCTCTGCACTCACCGACTGACCCGAGACCAGCCAGCAGGTCCCTGACCGTCCCGCCCGAGACCTGCAGGAAAAAAACAGGTCAGAGGTCACAGTCAATCAATTCATACCATTAAGGTCAAATAAACCTGAATGCATCAACAGAGGAAGAGACAAATAAAACTAAAATAGAAACGACTCAACAGCAATTAAAAACATTCAAGGAAAAAAAGGAGACAAAATACAGCCGTTGAAAAATGCTAAACCAAATAACAGTGAAGTGTTATGAATGAAGGTAGATTTATTAATTTATTTAAGATTTCAACTGTAATTTAATTTGGATTCAAAAAGCTGGATTTCTGTATTTTCCATATCTTTAATTTTCTAGATTTTTCTTCAGAGCTCCCTCTCTAATGTGACACGTACAATGTTTTTATACGTGTGTGTGTGTGCGTTACCTCGTAGCTCTCCAGCAGTGTTTTGGCGGGGGAGGGGCTTAGACTGAAGGCCGTGTTGAGGATCCCGAGACCCAGACTGTGAGCCAGTTTTTCCCAGCATCCTTCACTCTCCAGAGCACAACACACCTGCTGCTTCACCTCCACGTCCAGGCTCGCCAGGTCGCCTACACACACACACACACACGTATATTTATAGACAGAAAACAATGAACTATTTTCCTTCATATACTTACTATTTTATTATTTACGTCATGATGCTTTTCTATTGTTATTATTTATTCACAAACGTAGAACAAACATATTTTAAGTGTCTTTCAATCTTCAGAATTTTTTTTGGAAATATATCAGATTAGAGACTGAACTCACCTTGAGGAGTGAAGGCTTTTTGTAGAGATTTTGGTTCATATTCTTTACCATTCAGAAGCTCCAACACCTGCACACAAACACACAAACACACACACACACACACACACACACTTTTAATTTAGTTAGATGGTAAATAAGATGGTTTTATTTCTCTGCTGCCACCTAGTGGTCAACAACACTTAATGCCGCTTTAAGACTCAAAAGCAGGTCTGGCTAATAAATCTGTGGGAATTATGAGAATAAAATATTAATATTACTTCATTAAAGAGTAACTTGACATCAGTATGAACTGCAGCATCACACTTGTGACCATGCCCACAAGTGATATTAATATGAATACGTAAATGAGATGAATTTCAGGTATTCGATGCTGCAGGAGGCCGGTGTACCTGAGTAGTGGCGGCCATGTTGAGAGGAGTGGTTCCTGGGATGTAGCCTTCATCTTCATCCTCATCCTTCCTCTCTTCATCACAGCAGTCCTCCTCCCTGAAGAAGAGCGGCTCAAAGTTCTCCTTCTGAGGGTCTGCACCTGGAAAACACACATCTGTTGGTCGCTTGAGTAGCAAGTTATACAAAAATGAGCATCAGCTCACATCCACCTCCTGAACTAACTAACTCACTCATTCACCACATAACAGTCTGTTAGTGAAGGTTCTGCAGCTGAAACGGTGAGACAGATAACAATAAAGTCTTTAACCCAGACATGAGTCAGCATCTTTACACTTCCTACACAACAACGTCCTCACTAGAACCCCGTCTCCCTCTCCTCCATCCCTCTTTGTCTCCCTCTCCTCCATCCCTC
>NW_022280534.1:0-9885 GCF_004355925.1 Anarrhichthys ocellatus | reverse complement strand
TCCATCCCTCTTTGTCTCCCTCTCGTCCATCCCTCTTTGTCTCCCTCCCCTCCATCACTCTTTGACTCTGTAAGAGCCCGCATCCAGTTTAAGACTCTGGTGCTAGCCTACAGGGCAGTGAAAGGAACAGCTCCTTCCTATCTCCAGGCCATGGTCAAGCCCTACACCCCGGCCCGACCACTTCGCTCTGCTACCTCTCCTCCTCCTGGTTGCCCGTCGCTCAGAGGTCCCTGCGTCCGATCGACCCGGTCGCAGCTGTTTTCTGTCCTGGCCCCACAGTGGTGGAATGAACTCCCCACTGACGTCAGGACGGCAGAGTCGCTGCCCATCTTTCGGCGCAGGCTGAAAACTCACCTCTTCAAGAAGGCCTACCCTTCCGCTTAGCACTTACTTAGCATCTATTGTATTCATACTAGCTTATTGCACTTATTGTTTTTATATTAGTTTGTGGCACTTATTGCATTCGATTGTTTCTGCACTGTACGTTGGCTCTGGATTATGCTCTGAGATGCTTCCAGGTGTGTGTGTGTGTGTACCTGCAGCCATCAGGAGAGCTGTGAGCTTGACGGAGCCTCGTCCTGCAGCGATGTGGAGGGAGGTGGAGCCATTGAAGGTGAAGCAGTCCACCTTAGCATTTCCCTGAGCACAGAAAGCATCACACACCGTTAGATGTTACTGGGGACAACCTGACCAGTATGACCAGTGAACCAGTATAACCAGTGAACCAGTATAACCAGTGAACCAATATAACCAGTGAACCAGTATAACCAGTGAACCCAGTCAGTACCTCCAGCAGCAGGCAGCCGGCCAGCGACACGTTGTCCCTCTCGGTGGCCAGGTGGAGGGCCGTCCGTCCACAGGTGAGCTCCTGAGCCTCCACGTTAGCCCCGCCCTCCAGCAGCTCTCTGAGGGAAGACAGCTGATTGGCCAGGACCGCCAGGTGGATCGCACACATACCTGTGACCATGGAAACGAAGGGAGGACCGTCAAACACGCTAAACATTTTCTTGTGTGTGTGTGTGAGTGTGTACTGTGCCACCACAAGGGGCCAGGTATTAGAGGGGTGCTACATTCCCTTGCATGATATCTCTCTCTCTCTCTCTCTCTCTCCTCAATTAGGTGGCTTAAACACCTACACCTGGGTGAGTGGTGAGGCATTCTGGGAGCTGTAGTTTGGGAATCAGCAGCCATTTTGTTGAGAGAGAGAGAGACACACACACACACACACACACACACACACACACACACACTGTGGGCCTTTCTCAATATGCGTTCTTGTGTGTTCTCGTGTTGACTTGTGAAACGTCATCAGCCCAAGTACTGTTCCAATTCAAAAGTCTGCATTGAGCCAAGCACGGTCCAAATGCCTGGCAGTGGCTCCGCCCATTTTACCAGGGACACATCGGAGGTGACTTGTCTCTACTTGGGACAGCCAAATATCCCAGAATGCATTTTGCACCAGCAACAGGAAACAATGGCGGAGGGGAAAACACACAACTGGAAGTTGAAACTTTCGAAATACTACTGTTGATAAGTCACGGAAAGTAATTTTAGGATGTTTTTAGGCGAGAAGTTTGAATCCTGGAAGGCTAAATTCAATGCTCTCTCAAACGGCAAGTCTGATCTAACGCCCACGCGAAGCATCAGCCGGACTATGAAAAATCTATTTGTAGCAGCAAGCATGCTGCAAACCTTAGTAAGCATTATCTTAAGAATAAGGGAGCAAGCATGCGTCCTGAGAGGTCATCCTACCTTTATGTGGAATATCTGTGTGTAGCAGCATGCACGCGGCAGACCTCAGCAACATTATGCTAAGAACTAGAAAACAAGACATTTTGACAGTGTGGCTGCTGCAATATATATATATACACACCAATATTACCAGTAGTATCATTGAGATACCGCTTTTCTCATTTCTGCATTTTAGATTCATCCTCATGTATTGAATCTTGTATTTGTGGACAGTCTTGAACTTGAGAGCTGCTTCATAGAAACACATATGACAGCGTGCGCGTGTCACTGTTTCTGTGATGTAATTAGCGTTGTTGTGTTATCATTATGTTTTGCTATTATTTCTCTTATATACAATTATGTTAATTATGTTTCTTATTATTACTATTTAGTGGTCCTATCATTGTTCCTTCTTTCTTTATTCTTTATTATTCCCTGACTGAGTCCTCCCGCTCCATGTCGATGACATTAATGTTGGATTCAACGACCTGCATTGAAAAACAAACAATGCTTTGGACTTCTTCTTTGATTGACAGCTGATGACAGCCTTTTATAAATTATTGATAGTTTTTATTATTATGATTATATTTATTATGATTATATTGGGCACTGACCCCGACCCCCATGGGACATTGAAGAGGCGTGTCAGCCAAGACAGCCCAACAGTGTCCAGCGCCTTCAGCATCTCAGGGCGGCTCTCATCCACCCCCGGCGCCTTGCCACCAAGGAGCTCTTTGACTACCTTAGAGGCCTCCGCCAGGGATGTGGGGGAAGAGGTCCAAAACTCACCTTTTCAGAACTGCTTTTAATGTCTGACGAATGTGTGTTCTATGTTTTTAGTTTTTATGATGATTTTAATGTTTGTAAAGTGTCTTTGAGTATTTTGAAACACGCTCTATTAATAAAATGTATTATTATTATTATTATTATTATTATTATTATTATTATAACCCTATACAGGGTACTTTTGTACATTTTATGCGTTTTAAAATCCTTCCTCCTGTATGGTTGGCTTACAATTTCATCCATCGTGCAGAATCATCAGAACCTCACCATGTCCCGACCTAAACGGTGTTCCAGAGAAAACAAACCACTGCTCCAATGGATTTGAAATTAAGCAGTCAATATGTGGTTGAAGTGTAGACTTTCAGCTTTCAATATGCAAGCATGCGTCCCAAAAGAGGTCGATCTACCGTTACGAGAAATACCGGTGTGTAGCAGCAAGCATGCTGCAGACCTCAGCAAACGTCATCTTAAGAATAAGAGTGCAAGCATGCATCCAAAGAGAGGTCATACAACCTAGATCAAGCAGTGAACCCCAGCCAACCACTTGCAAACGCAGCATTTATATTTATTTATCGGATATGGTGAGTAGCGTGAATATACATAAGCGTTGTTGTCAAAGCTTTGCCAGCAGTACGGTCTGTAACAGCAGAGATGTAGAGGATCAGTGCGGACGGAGTCACATTAACATGAACCTCCATGAAGTGAGAGTGGGCTGTGATTGGTGTGTGTGTGTGTGTGTGTACCTGCTGTGTTGCTGTGGTCCAGCAGCTCTCTCATCTCTCTGTGCTGCAGTAGAAACTGGACCATCCCTCCTCTTCCTCCTCCTCCTCCTCCTTCCAGCCGGGACGCCAGGTGGAGCGGCGTGTTTCCATTACGATCGGTCAGAGTTGGGTCTGCACCGGCCAATAGCAGCGCTTCCACCGCCTCCCTCTGCTGGGTGATCACGGCCAGGTGCAAAGGAGTCTGGGATACATGGAGAGATTCTTTTACTAATGCTTCCTCGAAAACTAGCAAGCTTCCTTGTAACTACTAACTCCTTGATCGCTAACTTGTAAGCATCCTTGCTCGTTGCCCCCTAACAAGGCATCTTACCCTCCTTACCAAGGTAATTTTCTTGGTTTCTAAATCTAGAGAACGTCTTTGCTTCTTTGCTTCCTAAGTAGGTTACTTTCTTGCTTCCTCACCCCCTATATAGGAAGCTTCCTTTTTTATTTCCAAAATAGAAAGCTTCCTTCATTGCTCCCAAAATAGAAAGAAACCTTTCTTGCTCCTTAAATGGTCACTAACTTGTTTATTGCCCACTAACTTAGTTACTTCCTTTGTAATTGCCTTCAGGGTAAGTTTCCTTTCTTGCTTTGCATCGAGTAAGCTTCCTTGCTCCCTAACTAGAAATCTTCTCTTGCCCCATGATCCCAAACCAGTCAACGTCCTCGCTCAATGGCTCCCTAACCAGCAAGCTTCCTTTCCTTACGGAGGTCATTTCCTTGTTCCCTAATAAGAAAACATCTTTGCTCCTAGCTTCCTAAGTGAGTTTCCTTCTTGCTCCTTCTCCCTCTCAATCAGAGAGCTTTGTTATCTCTCACTCCCCAACTAGAAAGTCTATTGTTTATGTGTTCCTGTTCTAAGAGTAGGAGGCATCCTTGCTGCTAGGAAACAGTGCATTTCCTTCTACCTGGTACAGGTTGTTCCTCGTGTTGAGCACCTCCTCTCCAGGCAGAGCAGAGACCACCTGAGTCAGACTCTTCAGCGCCTCCTGCTGGCTGTGGAGGACGGCCAGGTGGAGCCCACTGGAAGGAGAGGGAAGTGAACGGAGTGAATTAAAAGGATCAATCTGAGCTATAAAAAGGTTTTTATAAAATAAGCTGTAGAGGTTTAAAGTGAGTTATTTATGTTTTGTACTGACGTGTCTCCGTCCTCGTCCTGAGCCGTCATTAGCTGGCGCTGTGCGGCCAACAGATACGCAGAGTCTCCGGTGACCGAGTACTGAAACAGAGCCTCCAACTGTCGGCCGGTCGCCTGAACCGACCGCTCATCTGCATCACACACAAAAAGAGAATTCTAACAGAAAGGAAAACATTGTTTTTGCTTCAATCTATTTTTTTTAATGCAACAGGAGCAGAGCTGATTTTTAGATGCACTTTGTAAGGCAGCACAATACACATAAAACACAAAGTATGAAAACATTTAAAGCACAAAGAAACGTTTTGTATTTAGAACGAAGTTTAACGTTTCAGCCTTTTATGTTTCATGTTACTGGGTAGAAATCAATTCAAGAAAATAAAGTTTCATCTCCTTAGCTGCTGCAGTATTACTTCTTTGACACTTAATACTCATTACTCTGTTTGTTCATAGATTTATTCTACTGTTCCTGTTATTCTTCTGTTGTAATCTTTCATCTCCTTCTGGCACAAGAATTGTTTTTTTTGGATAAATAAAGTTCCATCTCATCTCATCGCTGCATGTTTAGCATTTAGACTCATCGTGTCTTGAGTTAAAATATCCTGAACGAATCTCTGATCATCTGTTGTGTTTGATTAAACTCTAAGTTACAGTTGATAATGTGTGTATACACACAGTGTGTACAGCGATGGCAGCAGCAGATGTGTACCTCTGTGTGGTTCTGGTTCCTCCACGCTGACCCCTCCCTCCTCAGTCCTCTCCCCCACATCCAGGCCTCCCGGCTGGGCCGCAGCTCTCAGCACGACCCCCGACCCCGAGTCATCGTCTGGATCGCTGTCGTCTGCTGCGTCGCTCTCAGAGTCTTTAACACAACATTTGTTTCCTTTCGCCATAAGTCTTTGATTTTACAGTTAACAATCATGACATTTCCTTTGGTTTAGATGAATGTATATTTAGTGGTGTGATGAATGAAAAGACTGTTAAAGCTGAAAAGGATCTCAAACAATGATAAAAAAAAACTGGGCAGGTCGTTTGTAAACTTCCTCTTATGTTAAGAAATTAATTCATTGATTTGAGACTTTTGAGGCGAGAAATAACGCAGTTACTGAAACTTTGAGTGTAAAAGTGTTTTGAGAGTTTCCAGAGGCGGTGAGTTGCGTTGGGACACCCGTGATTTGCATGAAGTAGCCTAGACCTCAATTTTATGCAAATGAGGAGCGGCCAACGAGACGCCCTACATTTTAAAACGTACCATCCGTGTCCGCTTCAGTCGATCGTAAACAAACTTTGTGTCATTACTTCTCACCGTGTTTGATGCCTCCTCCTCCCAGACCAGCTGAGTATCCGGTGGAGAAACCTCCTCCTCCTCCTCCTGCTCCATAGTTGTAGGTAGTTAAGCCCTGGAAGTAACCTGGTGGACAAATCAAACACACCCACAACATCAGTTGACAGTTTTATCTTCTATTGTTCTGAACTGTCAATGACTTTCTAGGTTTTCCAGGTGTGTGGTAACCCGGGCTAATTTTACCTCCTCCTGCTCCTGTAGAGCCGGGTCCTCCTCCTGCAGCAGGACCTCCTCCACCTCCTCCTCCTCGGTATAGACCTGCACCTCCTCCATGACCGCTGAAGTCCTGGAAGTTTGGCAACGTCTTCTGTCTCTTTCTCTGCACCTCCTCCTTGTCTGAACACACAGGTACATGCATATGAGCACAGGTGAGCTACCTGCGATCACTTGCCTACCTGCGATCTGAGGGCGGAGCTACCTGTGATCTGAGGGCGGAGCTACCTGACCTACCTATGATCTGAGGGTGGTAGGTGAAGGGTTTAGGTTCGCTGGTCTCGTTGTCAGACTTCCTCTTCAGCTGGACGAACACTGACGTCGGTTTCTGCAGGTTCTGGTCGCGATACTTCGGAGTCTTGAACACGATGGCGAACTGACGGCAGAGAACACGTCGTCACGGTAGCGTCGATATTGCCATCAACTCCTGATCTTATGGCTTTGACGACTGTACTTCTACTGATACAACCAATACTGCTACTAGAGCTACTGCTTTACTACTAATATTAAGATATTGTTTTATTATTATTGCCCAGCCCAACTTGATACTTTAACCTACGAATACTTTTACTGCTTCTGCTACATGTGATACTCGTACTACCATTACTATAAGAGCTGCTACTGATGATTCTACAACTATTATATTTTGACCTCTATTTATTTATGCCATTACTACACTTCTATCACCACACTTCAACATTAATATTCATCTACTACTACATCTATTTATTCCTTTTTTATTAGATTAAAATAACAACTAATACTACTTGTGTGACTACGATTAACAGTGGTACTACTAACTCCTTGTACCTGTCTGTGGACGTCTGTAGGGGAGAAATCTCCCAGAGCCTCCCAGGTGACCCCCGAGTCGTCTTCTTCATAGAATCGAACCTGGATGTCATCTACACACACACACACACACACACACACACACACACACACACACACACACTATTACACTAAACCCACTAAACACAACGAAACTTATTCCGCCTAAGTAAAGTTTAAAACAAACAGTCCTATCTGCTCAACGCCGCTTTAAACACACGTGTAAGGAGGATTTAACAAACTCTCCAGCAGGTGGCGACATCAGCGGATACGACACCTTTATTTACATTTCATACACTCATGATGTCACTAGTGGAGAAACTGTTATCGAGCTGATGTAAAAGTGAAAATGGAAAATCTTTACAGAAACTAGAAGAAGAAAAAGCCTCATGATGAATCAGAGCTGAGACTGAGACTGAACTTTGTGGGTTTTATGTATAAAACGGTGCGTTTGTGTTTCGGTGTCGCTGTGTCTTTAAATCCCGTCTCACCTTTCTGGACTTTGTCACAGAGCAGGTAGACCTCCTCTCCTCCGCTCACGCAGCCAGCGGTTCGATCCATCCGCACAATCTTCAGGTTGGAGGCGTTCGGAGCCTCTAAAGGGGAGAAAGAGAAACACAGCGGGTCGGTCAGTGGAGACAACAGAAGGGCCGCAGGTTCGATTCCCAGCCATGAAGAAACAACTCAAGACTCAAACTGAGCTGAAATGAAGCCAAAATTCAGATTATATTCTGCCCAATTAAAATAATTTCTCTCAAGGTTTTCCTAAGATTTCACGTTCTTGAGAATGAGACGGACAGACGGACAACCCGAGAACATAATGCTGGTAATGGCTGTTACCGGCGCGGAGGCACAAGAAGATAGATCATAATAATATTATATATATCTATAATATCCTACTAATATTCCAAAGTTAACAACATGTTTGTTATCTCACGAACTATTCTGCTTCAATCTATATTTGTTGGCGTTTAGCCTTTCAAAACCAACATATTCACTGCGTTTATGATTTAACAGATCACATTTACATTGACGTCTTATGAATTCTCATATGAAGTCTTGAGTTCTGACCAAAAACTTGGGACGGATGGACTAACAACCTGAAACCAGGATGCCTCTGGACACAGCTGTTGCCGGCAATTTCTCTTTAAACTAAATGTAATTTGTATTAAATATCTCAGAGAACCTCTTTGAGGATCTGAATGAGTTCAACAAAGTGACTCTAAATCAACTTTGAAGTGAAACATTCGAAACTCTCCATTCAACTCTGCAGCCTCTCGGGGACAACTTCACTTTTGGAGATTAAAACACAGCTGAACTCTCCAGTTTGAGTCTGGATTCTAAAGTGAAAGTGCAGAACGGTGGTGAAGTGATGATTGTTTTTAGTTCTGACAGGAAGTTGCTGCAGCGTACGGAAACCAAATCAGCAGGAAGAGGGAAATGAAACCAGGCGACCCGACCCTGAGCGGTCCTCAGACACGAGGAGGGTGTGATCACAGTTTAATAAAGTAGAGCTGAAGACACAGGAAACACCGAGACACCATGAAACAGTCCTGAAGCAGAGAGAAGCTTTTAAAGGACAACAAAGTTATGATGGACGGTCCATCATGGTTCAAGGACCAGAACTGAACAGTGAGGGCTTTTCCTCCACTAAAGATATTCTTTAATCTACTTATCGATTAGTTTATTTAATCAACAGATCTGTAAAACTGAAACCATAGGATCTCAAACCAGTCTGGGATCTCAAACCAGTCTCTGATCTTAAACCAGTCTGGGACCTTACACCAGTCTGGGACCTTAAAGTAGTCATGGTAACTGTGTTCAGACTCACTGCTGTCGTAGATCGGATCAGACACGACGGGCTCCAGTCTTCTGGTGAATCCTCCGTCACTGTTTGGGAGAAACGCTGTGAACATGAGCCGAACTACGCTGAGGTCCATTTCTTTAGCCTGAAGAGACGCCGCGCTGCTGATCACACTGCGCTGGTGATCTGAGGACAGAGAGGACAAAAAAATAATATATAATAATAAGACAGAGAGACGGACATACGTTCATTTAAAGACAAGGTGAGAAAAAAAACAAAATAATAATAAGACAGAAAATAAAGATGATAGTTTGTTAGATTAAAGATGTCCTCACTTTCCTAAAATGTCCCCTTCTAATATGTCCTCTCAAGGTCTGAAACTTCAACAGGTCTTCTCAAAGTCACCAGTACAGTCTCTCGCTCGCTCGCTCGCGCACGCACGCACGCACGCACGCACACGCACACGCACACGCACACACGCACACACACACGCACACGCACACGCACACACGCACGCACGCACACACACACACACACACGCACACACACACACACTGACCGGTGAGGTCTCTGGGGACCCTGACTTCCCCCTGCAGAGCGTCGATGTCCACATGGATGGAGACCCCACAGTTGTATCCCAGCCGGAAGGCCTCGACCATCCTCTCCTCCAGAGTCTTGGCCACGTTCTTCTTCGTCACATGGAGGATGCCCAGGTTGGGGAAACTATGAGAGAAACACACCTGTGAGTCTCACACCTGGCGGGTTTACACACACCTGCG
Organism: Anarrhichthys ocellatus; assembly: GCF_004355925.1. Classification (NCBI taxonomy): domain Eukaryota; kingdom Metazoa; phylum Chordata; class Actinopteri; order Perciformes; family Anarhichadidae; genus Anarrhichthys; species Anarrhichthys ocellatus. The sequence goes on along the minus strand of NW_022280534.1, from coordinate 500 downwards.
TTTGATGGTGCAACGTGTGTGTGTGTGTGTGTGTGTGCTGCAGACCTGATGGTGGAGTCTTTGGGCTGCAGGTCGGTGATGCAGATCCCTTTGTCACACTGTTTCCCCACCAGACTGTGAGCGTGAAGCTGAGGGTTGGGGGTCAGCGCTGTCACCAGCTGGACCACGACCCGGGCCGGACCCTGGTAGTTACTGATCTGAAACACGGATCAGCATTTCATTTACTCTATAATACAACATTTCACACCGAGTCAGGGACAAAACAGGACTCATTTTATTACACACATTATATTACACACATACATATATATATATACATATATATACACATACATATACACATATATACACATATATATACATACATATACACATATACATATATACATATATACATATACACATATATATATATACACATATATATATATACACATATATATATACATATATATAGATATACATATATATACATATACATATACATAGATATACATATA
>NW_022280533.1:25690-28658 GCF_004355925.1 Anarrhichthys ocellatus | reverse complement strand
TGGTGGGAGGGACTAGGACGCAAGGAAAGGACACAAGTGAGGGAAACGAGGATGCAATTAAGAGATTTGAGATGTACCCTTGGAGGAGCAGTGCTCGCGCTCGCCTATAGAGACTCGTCCGGACGGGAACGCGCAGCGGAATCTATTTGAGCACGCTGATTGGCTAAATTGTATGTCACTCATTTATATCTTTAATCAGCAATTGGCTAAACTGCTTCATAGCCCCGCCTCTTTTGGGCAGTTTCTCCAGCGCCCCAGAGCTGCTGAGACGTGCACGCGCAGAGAGGACGTGCACACGCGGAGAGGACGTGCAGGAAAAGCCTATATTTACCGCAGATATCATATTTTACACATATTACTGGTGATTCCATATTTCAAAAACACAAATATTGACCATTTGTACAGTTTATTATTATTATTATTCATTTCATTTTATTTGTTGTGGCTCAAGGGGGGGCGGCGCCCTAGCGCCTCTATTGACCAGCCGCCACTGCTCCAGAGACCACCTCCTCAGAGTCCTGGTCACAGGCAGCCTCTGCACCAGAGGAACACTTAGCTGTTAACAGGATCAGGTTGTGATCAGACCAGGGGGGGGAAGTGGCACTGTATGCATCCTAGCACTAGCATACAGAAGGTCCAGAGTTGTATTGTTCCGTGTGGGGCAGTCAACATACTGGTGAGAAGTTAGCAGAGCGTTATCCGGAGTGGTGTGTTTAAAGTCTCCATAATAACCCAAGATGCACCGGGATGTTGACTCAGCAGTCCAGACACAGAGTACTGTGTACATGGTGTCTGTGGTGGAACATTCATTTAAGCGCTGTAGAGTCTTTTTAAACTGAAATGTAGAATATCCTCAAACACAACTTGTCTTTAAAAGCATTTATTCTTTGAAGAATAAATACAGAGTCACTCAGAGTCTGTAGAAGAGTGCGCTACAGACCAGAAGAGTTCTAGGGAGAGTGATGGGGGCTGTGTACTGGAACATCCCGTTTCAGGCTGTGCAGGTCGTGGTAGTTAAAGTATAAGAGGTGTAACAACAGATGCACCGATACATACGTTTTATCCTTAAGGCACAGGACATGTGAATATACAAGTACTTCTTATCCAACACACAGAAGAAGAGAACATGTGTGCAGCCAGTCAGCTGCTGGATAGACTGTTTCACAACAAGCATATCAAACAGTTCTACTCATAGGAATACAAAATACTCATCAGAATATCATGTTTCCACCCAACAGCAAGATACATCTGAGCACGTATGTTTACACAAAGGTGAAGGTGTACTGGGTTCAGAGCTAAAGTACAAGTACTTAGGCATTTACACAATATACAAAGTAGAAATACATACGAAGTAGAAATATATACAAAGTAGAAATATATACAAAGTAGAAATGTATACAAAGTAGAAATGTATACAAAGTAGAAATGTATACAAAGTAGAAATATATACAAAGTAGAAATGTATACAAAGTAGAAATGTATACAAAGTAGAAATGTACCATTACAACAAAAAGTACACTGTCAAAGTTTCTCTGTCAGGACTCTAGAAGTAAAGACAACATGAAAACATGTTCACTGATTTGAAGATTATTGATCAGAAGTCGCAGACAGACTCACATGACCTGTTGAGGACTCGAGACTCACAAAACAATGATCTGTTTTTATGTTTATTGTACTTCATTTACTTAATTCATGTACTTTGTAGATGATTTTACAATCCGTATGTAGGCTTATAAAATATAAAACATTTTAAATGAAGTTAAACCGCTATAACATCAAACATGATAATAATAACAATGATGTTAAATATACTACTGACAATAATAATTGTTATTATAATAATCAGATAGCATAATATATTATGAGTACTTTAATACTTTAAGCACATTTTCTTGATCATACTTGCAATACTTTTACTGCAACAGAATATCCTTTAAACTGTGGTATCAGTACATTTACTGAAGTAAACGATGTGAGTACTTCCTCCTCGTCTGGTCTCAAGTTACATGAACCTTTGACCTGTAAATCCTCCTCGTTTAAATAGGACATGTGTCCTCAGGAGACATTTGTTTAGAGGACGCGTTAAGCTCCAAATGCTCCTTTGAATCATAATTATCATAATTACAATATCAAATAACTTCAGTGTTCTTGTTGATGTTGACCTGCAGCTGTTCAGCCGCTCTGCTCTCAAGTCACTTCATATTTGACTAAATCATTTGATCGTCTGTCTGCCCGCGTTTCCATCGTCATTTAACCAAATGGGGCTTAATGAACACGTCTGATGATGAAGAAGATGATGATGATGATGGTGATGGTGATGATGATGAAGAAGATGATGATGGTGGGAGTGACGGAGGAACAGGTTTATAAAGTTTCACTGGTGGACAGCGACTGACTGAAGCTCCTCACATCAGGTATGTTAAACTTTATCTGTTAAATATCAATTATTACGTCATCTAAATATCACCACTTTGTGTTGATCCGTATTAATCTGTGAACTACTTTTCATTAGATGATTTCCTTTTATTGATTCATTCATTGTTACATCAGAAAGTAGTAATAATGAGTGTTTGTTTTGAATGTTGACATTTTGTATAATTTGACGTCACCTGTTTCTATTTTTGTGAATATTACACGAGGACAAATATGCAACTAAGAAATAGAATTATGTATATGTGTGTATATGTAGTACATGTAGTATATGTAGTATATGTATGTATATGTAGTATATATGTATATGTATGTATATCTGTAAGTATATGTAGTGTATATGTATGTATATGTCTATGTAGCAAGTTGTAGCAAACAGTAATAGATTACTAACAACAACACGATCAGTTGTTCATTCGCTTTATTTTTCTTGACCACAAAACCTTGATCTTAATTTCTTCTCTTGATTTGAATTGAATTCTCCCTCCACTCCCTAGACCTGGTCCTGGTCTATAGTGCTCACTCCCTAGACCTGGTC
>NW_022280533.1:23508-25680 GCF_004355925.1 Anarrhichthys ocellatus | reverse complement strand
GGTCTATAGTGCTCACTCCCTAGACCTGGTCCTGGTCTATAGTGCTCCCCTCTCTCTTGGCTCTGATGTCCCTTCCGAAATGGAAACATGGATCGGTATAAAATAGTTCAGTTTTCACTTGTTTGTTTAAGTTAATTCGAGTATATTTCTTTGGATTCCACCACAGAGAAGAAGTGGTCAACAACAGTTTGCAGCACCAGTGAGTCCACCTCCCAGTGAGCAGAGCGTCTGGAGATTATTCACTCTGATCTAACTTGAACCCCCGTCTCCTGCCTCGGTCTTCTAGAATCGAAGGTTTTTATCATCAGCTGATCAACAACCAGAGGAAGTGCAGCCCCCCCCCCCCCCCCGTGTCTGTCCTGAGAGACAGCTCGGCGCACTGCACCCCCCTCTGGCCTTATCTGACCCCCCTCCGTCTGAGTGTAGTGACCCCGCTGTTACTCAGTACATATGGCACATATCACCGTTAGGTACAAGACAGAAGACAGTGGACACATGACATCACAGTAACAACCAATTATACGGGTTTGATGCCAAGCATGGATTATATATTATATATTATTACATTCAATATATGTACTCTTAGCCAGGTTATTGACCCTGTCCCTAAGCAATAAGTGATTGTGGTAAAATATCAGGAATAAGAAAACGGTTAGGGTTTAATTCTGATGATAGCTGACGCTTTTATTGGGATTGATGATGATGATGAGTGATGATAAGTCATGATGATGATGATTATGATGAGTGATGATGAAGAAGAAGATGAAGATGTGATGAAGATGATGTCTTCACAGACTTGCAGCCATGAAGAGATCAGGTCTGATGTTCCTGCTGCTGTCAGGTCTGTAGACTCGGTCTAATTCAAACACAAACTTTATTCGTACTGTATCAGTGCTCACACATTTTAAACCAAAGGCAGGCTCCTGCCCCGCTCCTGGAGGGGGAGTCTCTATTTGACTCACCCACTTGGCCTGATAGTGACACCCGACACACCGTTCAGTTACCACCTAGGTGAGAATAAACACCGGAGACGGTTCACACCCAGTCCGGCCTCACAAGCCTCTGCTGAGAGAAACTTTGAGGAAAGTCAATTGAGCTCAATTCAAAACTATCAGATCAGGTTCAGCTGTTACTATATTACTCATTATTATTATTATTATTATTATTATTATTATTGGCATTCATTTCTATGCCTCAGTGTTAGTCTAGTAGCCCGATCTTATGCTCAGACAGCAACATATTTCTTTTTTATTTCTACCTTTTTATTTTTAGTCGTTTAGCATCGGCGGAACGTTTTAAAGTCTTTTAGCGTCGGCTGAACGTTTTAAAGTCGTTTAGCGTCGGCTGAACGTTTTAAAGTCGTTTAGCGTCGGCTGAACGTTTCAAAGTCATTTAGCGTCGGCTGAACGTTTCAAAGTCGTTTAGCGTCGGCTGAACATTTTAAAGTCGATTAGCGTCGGCTAAATGTTTTAAAGTCGTTCAGCGTCAGCGGAACATTTCAAAGTCGTTTAGCATCGGCGGAACGTTTTAAAGTCGTTTAGCGTCGGCTGAACGTTTTAAAGTTGTTTAGCGTCGGCTGAAGGTTTTTAAAGTCGATTAGCGTCGGCTGAACGTTTCAAAGTCTTTTAGCGTCGGCTGAACGTTTTTAAAGTCGTTTAGCGTCGGCTGAACGTTTTTAAAGTCGTTTAATGTCGGCGGAACGTTTTAAAGTCGTTTAATGTCGGCGGAACGTTTTTAAAGTCGTTTAATGTCGGCGGAACGTTTTAAAGTCGTTTAATTTCGGCGGAACGTTTTAAAGTCGTTTAATTTCGGCGGAACGTTTTTAAAGTCGTTTAATGTCGGCTGAACGTTTTTAAAGTCGTTCAGCGTCAGCGGAACCTTTTAAAGTCTTTTAATGTCGGCTGAACGTTTTAAAGTCGTTTAATTTCGGCTGAATGTTTTTAAAGTCGTTCAGCGTCAGCGGAACGTTTTAAAGTCGTTTAATGTCGGCTGAACGTTTTTAAAGTCGTTCAGCGTCAGCGGAACGTTTTAAAGTCGTTTAATGTCGGCTGAACGTTTTAAAGTCGTTTAATGTCGGCTGAACGTTTTTAAAGTCGTTTAATGTCGGCGGAACGTTTTAAAGTCATTTAATGTCGGCTGAACGTTTTTAAAGTCGTTTAATGTCGGCGGAAC
>NW_022280533.1:20128-23408 GCF_004355925.1 Anarrhichthys ocellatus | reverse complement strand
GAACGTTTTAAAGTCGTTTAATTTCGGCGGAACGTTTTAAAGTCGTTTAATGTCGGCTGAACGTTTTAAAGTCGTTTAATGTCGGCTGAACGTTTTAAAGTCGTTTAATGTCGGCTGAACGTTTTTAAAGTTGTCCACGGTGTCCATAGATATAATAATGTGTCCACAGTATTTTCAGTTGGTGTCCACTTTAGGAGGACCATGAAAGGGGGAATGTATATTGAGGACAGTTCGTCCTGTCTCCTTGTCTCTCAGGTTGTGTGCTGGTTCGTCACTTCGAGTGTGACGTTGTCATCAGACGTTTCCACGTAGTTAAAGTACCGATGAACTGGACCGAAGCTCGACATCACTGCAAGGAGAAGTTCACCGACCTCGCAAAGATCGAGGATTCGATCCAAAACAAGGCGGCTCACAAGACAGCGGGATCGGGAAAGTTCTGGATCGGACTCTTCAACAGCGGCTGGAAATGGTCTCAGGAGACCCTCGACTTTTCTGTCGAAACCTCGTTCAACAACTGGGCCGCGAACGAACCGAGGCTGCAGTGCGCCACCATGAGCAATCTCGGGATGTGGTTCACCAAAAAATGTGAAAGTCTGTGCTCCGCGATGTGTTACAGCGGTGAGGCCGATCTCTGCACGATTCTCACATGAACAAGCTGCACGTTTATTTACTTTGAAGAGAATAATCCGTCTTCCCTCTTTCAGCTGACTCAAACAAGCACTTCCTGTTGAAGCAGAAGATGAGCTGGTTCCAAGCTCAGACTTCTTGCAGGTCCATATACACAGACCTGAGCAGCATCACGAGTCAGGCAGACAACGACCAGGTCTACAGTCTGCTGCAGAGCCACGTGGATCCTACGGAGACGACCGTCCCCAACTACAACGTCTGGATCGGTTTGCACAGACACAACTGGACGTGGTCCGACCACAGCTACACCAACTACAACCAGTGGGGGGACAAGGCGTTTCAGAAGAAAGCCGACTGTGTGATGATGGACTCCAAAGGCAACTGGATCACTGCCCCTTGCAGTGACAGACACTCCTTCCTCTGTCACTCAGGTAAGTCCCACACTCCCAGGTTCTGTGGAGTCCGATCCAGCAGGGTCTGGGTCCGTGTCCATCTTCTCTCTTTGGTTTGTTTGTGTGCAGATGTCGGACAGTCGGTGTTGAGGTCGGTGAAGGTCCGGCTGAGCGGAGGATCCGGAGACCCCAACGAACCTTCGATGCAGGACGCCATCCTGCTGCAGGTCAGAGTGTCTCACCTTATTACGCTCCATTTCTTTTATAACGGAACAATTAGACGGATAAAATACTCCAAAAAATTCTTTCTTTCCGTGTTTATTTCTTTCCTCCTTCCCATCTATCGTTATTCCTTCCTTTCTTCTATCCATGAGTCAAATACACAATAACTAACATGGAGTACAAGTTTGTGCATTTTGCTGTTTGGTGTAAAAATGAACATCAATCTGAGTTTTATGGACCTTTGATGAGACTTTCATCTTTAATGAGATCAAAGCTGCGTTCTAAATCACAAACTTCACTTTTTAGTACTTTAGCTGCCCTCATAAAGTACATATGTTACAAGTAGTACACATTAATATGGGACATAATACTTCCTCATAACACAGCACCTTGGACTTAGTATCTGCTGTATTTGTGTCATCGCGCATTAACACAGAAGAGTCTGCAGCAGCATCTAGTGGACGCTGAAGGAACTGCAGCTTTATCAGGATTCAAAACCTCTTTCAATAATCAATCAGAGCGATCGACGGTCTGACGCTCATGAGGATGTAAACTGTTTCAGCTGAAGCGGAAACTGGAGGAGGCGGGCATCAGAGAGGAGGTGAAGCTGAGATGGAGGAGGCAGCCTGATGGGAAGGTTTTCCACAGAGAGGAGGAACCAGGGATCAAATGATGTGTGTTTGGCTCATAATCAATGCATTGATAATGTTTGTTTTTGATTAAAACTGGTGTTTCCACTTCCTGTTTTACTGTGAAGTCTTTCTTCTTCTTCTGTTACAGCAGCTGTTACGTTTAGAGAGAATATTCAAATAATAAAGTTTTGTTTAGTGCAAACGTCAACATTATTACTTATTATTACAATCGTTTATATTATTATCATTATATTATTATCATACCTGTAAACTCATGAGGGGTGAAAAGGGTGACAGGCCCGAAACCCTGTCGGCGGGGGGGGTGCTCCAAGAACTTACTTTAATTCAAATATGAGCTTTAAAATGTAGCATTCTGGTGTACTCTGAGAACAAAATTAAGTGATAAGACCTTTACTTTAAAACAAATTTATTATTCAGTTATTAATCAGTATTTCTGCTCTATTATTATTATTAACCTTTATTTAGACACAATCCATTGAGACCGAGGTCTCACTTTCAAAAGTTTTGGTCAAATAAAAACAAAGATAGCAAGAGTAGCGAGAACCATCGCCTGTACAAATAAAGTGATTCGTTTTCATTGATAATATCAATATTAACTTCCACTGTTACTGTACAGCTTCATATTAACTTATACTGTTACTGTACAGCTTCATATTAACTTCCACTGTTACTGTACAGCTTCATATTAACTTCCACTGTTACTGTACAGCTTCATATTAACTTATACTGTTACTGTACAGCTGGTAGAATTGTGGCCTATCTTCTATTTGCAATTAATATGCATTCAATCCAGTTCCATTATTTAAATGAAAATGATAATCTACTCTGGCTAAGGTAGTTTATCAAGAGTAAAATAATAGCTGTGATCTATACACACCTCTGCATTAGCAACCTGCTGAAATGAAGGTACAGGCTCCTTAACCCTCTCATTACTTCAGGGTTCTTGAGAGCAACGTGGGCCTGTTGGTCCACTGGCTGTGGTCATCACAGTGAACAGTGTGATGAGAGGACATGTGAGCCCTTGTTGATGTAGTTCATCTCATGTAGCATAGCCTGCCTTATCAATGTATTTAAAACACTGTGACAGCAGGAAGCTGCACTCACGTCTGTTTAGACCTCATCAGTATCTGGGCCTCATCATCTCATCAGTATCTGGACCTCATCATCTCATCAGTTTCTGGGCCTCATCATCTCATCAGTATCTGGGCCTCATCATCTCATCAGTATCTGGGCCTCATCACCTCATCAGTATCTGGGCCTCATCATCTCATCAGTATCTGGACCTCATCATCTCATCAGTATCTGGGCCTCATCATCTCATCAGTATCTGGGCCTCATAATCTCATCAGTATCTGGGCCTCATCATCTCATCAGTATCTGGACCTC
>NW_022280533.1:18756-20118 GCF_004355925.1 Anarrhichthys ocellatus | reverse complement strand
CTCATCAGTATCTGGACCTCATCATCTCATCAGTATCTGGGCCTCATATTTCGTGGTCATGAAAGTTATTCTGACCATGAAATCATCCTCATTCTACTTTGAGTTAAAACAAACAACCTGCAACCAGATGCGCCGGTGTTCTGGTTTAACGTTAACGAGTGACCGCGTGAACTGAACCGGAACACGGGGGGCTGCATGTTTCATCACGTTACGTTTTTTCCTCCTAAATCGTGATAATGACGAACGTCAACAGTCGACAAAGTGTCGCATGCAGTGGACGTTAACTTAACCCAGCAAGTCTGAACGGTAACGGGACATAACGGAACTTAAACTGTAACGGAGGGAAATGAAGACGCTGTACACATCTGAACGCTGATTGGCCAAGACTCCACACGTCAATGATGTTCTATTGTGAAGATCACGACGTCACCTTTTCTCTTCGTCTCTCTCCAATCTGAGAAACGCTGTTCCTGTAACTATATTTTGATTCAAAACGGCAAATTTCGCCGAAAAGCGACAAGTTTGCAGGTATGGTTATTAACATTATTTCATCTGGAACCTGCAAATGTTTTTACAGAAAAATGACTTAAACCATTAAAATACTTTCACATTATTTTCTTGTCGATCAGCTGTTCAGGTCCAAACTTGATGTGAAATAGTGAATATGAACATCAGGGTTATTAAAGCGTTGATGTGTTTGGAGTTATGGCTTTATGTGTCTGAATGAAAGGATTCTCACGTTGATCATTTATTCACAGACAGAACTTTAAATATTAAAGAGCATCACGATCACGACACAACAGGAAGATGTTTTATTCGTGACACAAATGTTAAAGAATCACCTTTATATTCAGACCAAAGAACTACAAAGAACTACAAAGAACTACAATCCTGTGACTCGTGTATAAATATCAAGTATTCAATATAAAAATATCTTGATTAATAACATGCAGAGTGAATCAAGCCTGAGTATCTGACTCACCGAAACATTAATAAATGAAGAATAAAGTGTTTCAATAAACTGAGAAATAATTTGCATAAAATGATTTGATTTCAAACTAATTTTTTAAATAATTTCCTTCTACTTTAAACACTAATAAATTCACTCCTTGTTCATTCGTTTGTATTTTGTAGATTTATTCGTAAGTTTTACGCCGATTTATAAAAATGTATTTACCAAACGTAGATATTTATGCAGGTGGTCTCAGGTGTGTCTGTGGTCTCAGGTGGTCTCAGGTGGTCTCAGGTGTGTGTGGTCTCAGGTGGTCACAGGTGAGTTGTAAGTGGTCTCAGGTGTGATGCAGGTGGTCTCAGATGGTCTCAGGTGTGATGCAGGTGGTCTCAGGTGGTCTCTGCAGGTGG
>NW_022280533.1:13554-18746 GCF_004355925.1 Anarrhichthys ocellatus | reverse complement strand
TCAGGTGTGATGCAGGTGGTCTCAGGTGGTCTCAGGTGGTCTCAGGTCTCACATCAAGTAGCAGCCACAGCTGATGTTCTTCTTTTTGTGTGTGGAGTCGAACAGCTGGACGGCCAGTTTGTTGATCAGACTCCAGAAGTTCTCGAAGGAGATGCTCTGACCGGCCTCGACCCCCATCTGATCCAGGACCTGACTCAGACCCTCTTCAGTCTCCACTTGCTGCAAACAGGAAACAGTAAGTGAGTCAGCACCGCTACACATGGAACCAGTTAACAGAATAAAACTGATGTCGCACACGTAGGATTTAAAGCAGGGGTGTCAAACTCATCTCCACTCTGGACCACATCAGCATCATGTTTCCCTCAGAGGGCCGGTTGTAACTGTAAGACTGTGTAACTGTAACTACTCCTAACATATTGTTAAATAACTGTCTCTACATTTGATTATTGTTTATTCAAGTGTTAAAATATTGTAGATGCAGTTATATGAATGTAATGTCTGTCAAATGTAGGGTAACCTGCCAAAGAGCTGCTCCTATGACGGTTGTGTTTAAGTATCTCATAACTTTGACTTTCTATCTCATAATTTCGAATATGGGATATTTTTATGATCAAGTCAAAATCTTCATTTTTTAAAAACCTTTTTTAAACTTTTTTTTTTTTTGCTGGCGGATTCTTGGGCCACATAAAATGACGGAGCGGCCGGATTCGGCCGCGGGCCTTGAGTTTGACACCCCTGATTTAAAGAGACACTGACGGACAAAGTAAAATAAAATATTACATTATTTCATAACATGGTATAGTATTATGTAGTACATTATATTATACTTTATTATAGTATAGTATATTTTTCTGTTATATAATAATATAGTATGTATAAAAATAGTATAAATATAATATACTTTAATATAATATAATATGCTCTAATGAACTATAATAGAATTATTCTGTATAATACTAAAGTATAATAATCTATAATAATAAGTAATATATTGTATTATAAAATACTATAAGAAAATAAATTATAATAAACTATAATATACTATATAATACGAATATTCTAAAATAAACAATAGTATATTGTCTATAGTATATCATGTTATATTTTATCAGGGTATATTTTATTATAATATATTATATTCATTATATTAATTATAATATAGACTATACTATGATAAACTATATTATACTATAGTATTATATATAATAGTTTATTATAGTGTATTATATTTGTATTTTCTACTATATTGACACCAAGAACACAGCATAAAAATGAAAACTAAATGTCTGAAGGTGGGAACAATAGAGAAGGGGCAGCGCTGCATTAATAATCCATAAGCCCTGAAGTCTAGTTATTGATTATTGATCGACTGACCTGAGCCAACGCCGGCAGCTGTTTGGACATCATGTTCTGGAACTGAGAGGCGTTCATGGTCGGTCCGTCATCGGCAGCTTCATGAAACTCTGTGACCAACGTGTTGATGGCCAGCTCCAAATCTGAGTACTGAGACAAGAACACTCATTATGATAATCAATAATCAATAATCAGAGAAAAACAACTCTCAGGGAGCCAACTGTAGTTTTACTGCAAATACTGAGACGTTTTCAGGATCAGATCTTCAGTAAAAGTACTAATACCACAGTGTAGAAAGTCCTGCATTCAAAAAGTACAATATCAACAGTATATAGTACTCATTACACAGAATCATTTATATTCTTTGTATTATAATCATTGATGCATTATGTGTTCATCACTTTTTATCATATTCTATTTTAATAATCTAAAGTAACTAAAGCTATAAAGTATAGTGAAGTAAAAAGTACAAGATTTACTTTTACTAATTAAGTATTAAGTAGGAGACCTGCTCCACCACCACACTCCATCCCGTCGGCTCCGCCCCTCTGATGCCTCCTGTCTCTTCCACTCAGGACCAAGGACATGGAGAGCTCCAGAGGAGAGTTCCAGAGGAGAGCTCCAGAGGAGAGCTCCAGAGGAGAGTTCCAGAGGAGAGCTCCAGAGGAGAGTTCCAGAGGAGAGTTCCAGAGGAGAGCTCCAGAGGAGAGTTCCAGAGGAGAGCTCCAGAGGAGAGCTCCAGAGGAGAGTTCCAGAGGAGAGCTCCAGAGGAGAGCTCCAGAGGAGAGTTCCAGAGGAGAGTTCCAGAGGAGAGCTCCTCCCTCTGGAACTCTCTCCCCAAACACATCCGAGACTGCTCTGCCCTCTCCATGTTCAAATCCCAAATCAAAACCCACCTGTTCAAAACTGCTTTCAATGTGTGACCGATATTGTGTATTTTATGTTTTTAGTGTGTTGCTTTTATATTTGATGATTTTAATGTAAAGTGTCTTTGAGTACTCTGAAAAGCGCTCTATAAATAAAATGTGTTATTATTATTATTATTATCAAAATACAAATACTCAAGTAAAGTACAAGTACCTGAAATTTGCACTTAAGCAGCAGCACTTATAAATGTAAATGTGCTTTGTGATAACTTGTTCATTCATGATGATGATTATTGTTATTACGGACTCTCTTTTGAAACCCTGAGTGACTCATTGTGTCGACTCAGCATCTTTCCTGCTTTCACACATGAAGCATTGAGTCGCTCCTCCGTCACTTCCTGTTCACTAGTTGCAAAAAAAACAAGATGGCGACGGCCAAAACACCAAACTCGAGGCTTCAAAACATCAGTCCACGAATAAATGAGTGACGTCACGACGACTACGTCACTTCTTACAGTCTGTGGTTCATTTGCCTTCAAACCAGCTGATGGAAAACATCTAATTCTCAATTATTTTCATGCAACATTTCAAAAGTTTGCTTAAAAAAAAAATCATGATATCTTTAATGTATTTATCTTTAATCTACACTCTTGGCTTTGGTTATAAAGCACCAAAATCCCAAACTTTGTTAGAACTAATGTTTCATTATCCAGAAATTTGGCATCAAATCCCTCAAAATGTGCAACGGGGCCCTTAAATCCTCTCATTTTCTGGCCCGGACTCTCTGATGAAGTGTCTCCTAAACGTCCTCCCAGAACACAACAGATGAAACTTGAGAGAAGTTTGACGAAAGAAAAACCAGGGAGTTTCTCTTAAAACCACTGAGACGATAAGAGAGGAATGCTGAGGGGCCCCTGGAGTGTTGAGGGGCCCCTCAGCAGCTGTTTGTTCTGCCTCAGGCTGTTTGAATGAGATCAGACCTCGGAGGACTCTGTTGTGAAACAGGGCGGCGGCTGCAGAGCGGCTCGGCCTCTATCCAACAGAAGATCTGCTGATCCCAGACCAGCATCTCCATCCGGCTATCGAACCACCGGTCTTCTGTTTCCAGCAGCAACCGAGTCAAAGTGTTCCTTTACAAACATTTATGGTTCTCAAAGCTTCACGCACGTTTTATATTAAAGTATGAGATGTTTAATCTGTGGTAAAGGTGCGTTCTTAACCAAACTAAGTATTTTACGATCTTTTATAAAGCGAACTAAGTATTTTCCTGTGAAGTTTATTTAAGTTAATTTTCAAAAGACTGTTTTCATGTAACAAACAGAAAATGAAACCTGTTCGTAGGAAAAAAGCACAAAAATTACACTTCATAAAATATCACACGCACATTTCCTCTTTATGTTGATATAAAGAGTTTACATTAATTTAAACTGTAATAAAAGACTCACGGTCCATGTTTCTGAAGTCACTAATATCATAAACTAATAAAAGATTATGAAATCAGTTTAACATGCAAACACAGATCAGATTCATAATATCTGTGTTTATTTAGACCTGAGCATCATTTTCAATAGAAAACTTAAATCAAACATAAACACCACATTATGGTCTGTATTAACTCTCGCTGTCAGTTTCATCAGTGTGACATCATCGTTGTGGGCGTGGCCGAGGGTCAAACGAGCTAAAAATAAAAATAAAAAAGTGCATTTAAGTAAATATAAGTTTACATTAAAACAAGTATTTTATTTGAATGAAGTCATGTTGTTCACCTTTCAGAATAAAAGCAGCCCTTCCTTTGGAACTGCTGTTGTGAGCTGTCTGTTTGCTGAAGGTGTGAACTGAACCGGGACATGTTACTCAACACGTTTAATGCAGAATCTCTACACTTTATACATTTAAACAAAACATATATAAGCTTGTTGAAGTGACTCAACATATCAAATCTGATTTAATGCAGAGAGGAAATACATTTACTCAAGTACTGTACTTTAGTACAACTTTGAGGTACTTGAGAAATTATACTTCTACTACTACATCTCAAGGTAGATATTGTACTTCTACTGCACCACATGTATCTGACCGCTCTAGTTCTTTACAGATTCAGATTATGAATTCATTATTAATAAATGATATTATAGAATGCAGGACTTTTACCTGTAACTGAGTATTTGTACACACTTATAGTATTACGTTTACTGCAGTAAACCATCTGAGTACTTTTGCATTTAGATATTTGTTTTTGAAATGAAATGTTTCACTAAAGCTGACCAGAGTGAGTCATTGTGTGTCACAGCACTTTCTCGGTGTACTTGAACGCACCATGCTGTTTTCTACTGAGACGGTCGATTTAAATGAACTTTATTAGCAGGTCGCGTGTAAGACATGGACAGTTTAATAGAAACACAAACATGTGATTAACTGTGTGTTTAAAGAGCTTTTTATCCTCCTCCTCCTCTCCTCCTCCTCCTCTCCTCCTCCTCCTCTCCTCGATATGTGATCGATCAGTCATCTTACCTTAGTCGCCATCTGTGCAGTTTGGTCGCCCCCCAAAACAAAACAATCTCCGAAAACTCACGAGACCGACAGAGAGAAGACTCAGTGCTTCCTGCTGAGAGGAAGTGAAGCCCAGTTTATACTCGAGCTGTGGAGTCCTCCCACTGCACACACGCACACACTAACACACGCACGCACGCACACACACACACACACACTAACACACACACACGCATACACACTAACACACACACACTAACACACACACTAACACACACACACTAACACTAACACACACACACTAACACACGCACACTAACGCTAACACACCCATACACACACTAACACACGCACACTAACACTAACACGCACACACACACCAACACATACACGCACACACCAACACACACACACCAACACATACACGCACACACCAACACACACACACCAACACGTACACACACACACCAACACACACACCAA
>NW_022280533.1:10256-13454 GCF_004355925.1 Anarrhichthys ocellatus | reverse complement strand
ACACACCAACACACACACACCAACACATACACGCACACACCAACACACACACACCAACACACACACACCAGCGCACACACACACCAACACATACACACCAACACACACACACCAACACATACACGCACACACCAACACACACACACCAACACACACACACCAGCGCACACACACACCAACACATACACACACACACACCAACACACGCACACACACACGCACACACACGCACACACACACACCAACACACACTGGGAGCTGACCAGTACAGTCTGCTGCTGGTTCAATGTTAATCAGTAACAAAAGTACATTCATTCTAGTACATCTGAGTACATCTATGAGGTACTTGTACTTTAGAGTATTTGTATTTTCTGCTATATCATACTCCTACATACTTCTCAGGTAAATATTGTACTTTTCACTCCATAGTTATTTAATAGCTTTACATATTTATATTATTAATAAAATATATAATCAACTAATAAATGATGTATTATTAAAGATTATATAAACATTAAACATCATAATAAACATAATCATGAACACATTAATACTTTAATAGATATTATTTTGTATAATGAGTACTTTTACTTTAAGTATTTCTGAATGCTGATACTGTACTTTTATTTGAGTAAAGTTTTGAATGCAGGGTTTGTGTATTTGTACTGAAGATAACAGCTGATAGCAGGAAGTCAGAATGTTATCAGTGTGATTCAGAGCAGTGCAGTGGGTTAAACAGCAATGCATGATGGGAAATTGGTGGTGAGAGCCACAGGTAGTTTGACAGGTACAATTCAAATGAATGAACTGAGACTGTGAATGTATTCAAATGTACTTTTGTATAATATTTACATATATAAATACTGTACTGTATACCTGTAGCAGGATAACTGAACTCTGTTGTGAGTTGACACACTTGTATGGCTAACATTGCTAGCATTGTTAGCATGGCTGTAGCATTTAGCATACATGGCTAGCATTGTTAGCGATACCTAGCAGCTGTCTGCTCTGCATTACAATTCTTTATCTTGGGAACAGTAGACAAAAAAACCTAAATTAAGTTTAAATGTTCTTTAAACGACATTCAACTGAAGAAGACTGAGATCCTGTTGAAAGCTCCAGAAAAAGTCAGGAAATGGAGTTATTTAATCAGAGTAAATTAATCAGATTTCAAATTTTTCATTTCATGCTTTAATAACTTTAATTACAAAGTGAACCCTCTGCTCAAAACTGACAGAACGTTCTGGATCAGGATCCTGGGGACTAGGTCCTGGAGGGTTCTGGAGGATCCTGGGATCTCCTAAAGACAGTCCGGTCCGTGTATGACGACGGTTTGAAGACTCTGGTCCTGCAGGCTGCTGGTTTTCGGCGTGCCGGCGGAGCAGAAGGAGGAGTCGCTGTCGTCCGACCCGGGTTGGTTCTGGTACGTCATGTCTGCTTCACTGACAGCAGGCAGGGTGGGAAAAAACAGATGTTCTGCAAGTTAAACCTCCAAATCTGCTGCAGCTTAGTTAATATTATCTCAGGGAGGAGAACCGTGCGTTGGCTTGTGTGCGTGAGTGAGTGAGTGTGCATCGCTGAGTCTGTCCACTAAGCTCATAATGTGCTGCAGCACACTGCATCACATTCTGTGCGTCCCGTCATGGCCGCATGCTGCTGGACCTCTGGTGGTTGTGTTGACTCACATTTTGTTGGACGACCCGCTGGTGATAACGCAGCTGAGTACATCGCCCACAGAGGAGTACATCGCCCACAGAGGAGTACAACTGTAATTGTTTTGGAGTGTTTGGATGACGGCTAACAAAACTACCAAACACTCTGCTGAGTACGTCGCCGACACTCAGCCGTTGACGATGACGTTGAGCTAAGTGCTTGCGTACATCGCCGCTTGTGTTTGAGTTTGAATGACTTGTGTTTCACGACTCCTTGGAGTCATTCAGTCTCACAATACAGCTGTGGTTGTTGCAGACACACCTGGTGGAGATGTGATCTTTCTCGTTGTTTACATTTTTACTTTTCAAAGAAAGCAAACCAATGAATCAGTGTTCAGCCTTTCTCTCATATGAACTGTTAAAGTCTGTTAAATGTCCGGTTAAAGCTCCGATGTTCTCGATGACGTTCTGTGTTAAAGGCTTCGGTGTCTGATCAGGTGATCAATATTTCCCGTAGCTTACCTGAGCTCAGAGTCGACACTGATGTCGCTCTCTTCTCCGTCCTCGACCGTCCTCGCTCTCATTCCGCCGTTCCAGCGTCTTCGGCTCGTTGCCCCGATGTTCTTCCTCTTTGAGTTCGGCTGCTCGTCATCACTGGAGTCACTGAGAGAAACGAGCACGACGTCTCAATCAGAAATCACTTTTATTGATTAGGTTTGAAATGTGTTTCAGTTTTCTTCTTGAGAATCATCAGTTGGTTACATTATAAGTAAAAGTGTGTCAGTATTATCAGCAAAATTTACTTAAAGAACTTAAAGTAAACGTATTGATTGATCAGTAAAATGTTCACTATTATAAATGTTTCTGGATTAATATGATTCAGCCTCATTGAGTATAAATACATGAGTTATATACAGATAGATAGATAGATGACTGTAACGCTCACAGCTCCTCCTCGCCGTCTTCCTGGAAGGTCAGAGGTCGCGTGCAGACGACACACGTGTTTCCTAAACTGTGGAAACATGGCCGACAGTACACGCCTGCAACAACAAGACAGCAGCTCGTAAAAATAAAAGGGTGTGTGGAGGACAGGATGTGGAATATGAACTCTTTGTTTCAACAAATATGAAACAGAGCAGCGCAGTGGAACGACGTTTAGAGCTCAGTTTGGATTTCAAAAATAATAATTCTGTGGCTTTAAAGTGAGAGGAAATAAAAGAATAGAAATACCAGTTAAAATGCATTCATACAATGTTGCTTTTAGGTTTCTCTCACAACCTCCTGCATTTTAAAAAACAACATTTTAATAATAAACAGGAAGTCATTAGAGCACATATACACATTTAAACATTTCATCGACTCGTCGGGTCCCGTTGGTTTAATCTGTACACGTGTAAGAGAAACATGAACACCACACAGTTACACTTTGGAACTATTTCTTCTTGAACATTTATTGTATCCGTATGCCCAGAACATTACAGAGACAGTCGGAATCCTTTCAACTTAACGTGACAAAATAACGCAACAAGGTTACGTAACAACCGTA
>NW_022280533.1:0-10246 GCF_004355925.1 Anarrhichthys ocellatus | reverse complement strand
TCAATATAACGCAACAAGGTTACAAAACAACCGTAACAACTTAACGTAACAATATAACGTAACACGGTTACGTAACAACTTAACGTAACAATATAACGGAACAATATTACGTAAAACCCATAGCAACGTAACCTATAAACCGTAACTTATAACGTAAATAAACTACAACGCCCCTTGCCGACTTTATTATGTAACTTTATTGAACACGTGTTAGGAAACGTGAACTATTGGTCTCACCTTGTGTTACTTTGACCCATCCATCCCTCCTCCTTCCCTTCATTCACTCCCTCGCTTGTTATACACGTTATTATATCTGGTAACTTTCAATAAAGGCTAGTTGTGCTGCTTCACTTGTTCAGACCGAATGCAAAACGTCGACATATCCTTGGTTTACAGAAACTGGTGGTTTAGACATTAAAAAAATGTAATCTGGAATCGATTAGAGCTTTAGAACAAATTGACTTCCTGTGAGGAGTTTAAATGTTAAAGAAAAGAACAGGTTTTATCTCTGCCTGCTGCCAGCTGGAACCTCAAACCCTCGACAGGTTGCACATAAAGCCGAGTGTTTCTCTCAGACAGTATATTCATTCAGCTTTAAGGTGCTTTTGGTTCTTTTCAGAGTGAACAAATGTCGAGTTCAGCTTCAGGTGTTAAAATAACGTCTTTTAGAGGCGGGATGACAGCGGACACTGAAGGGTTAACTGGCCTCAGGTCAGTGTTCAGCTACAGTTACAGTCTGTTATTTGTCTTCAGCTGAGTCAACAACAGAGAGAGCTGCAGGACACTCCCTGAGAGCGCTCGCGCACATACACACACACACACACTGATTAAATAAAGGTTAACTCATATTTCCTCTCTCTCATCATCACAAGCAGCTTCTACAATAAAGAGGTGAAATATAATCGTGCTCTCACGAAAGAAACGGAACACGTTGAGTTCTCTAATGTTAGACGTATCCATACAATACAAGCAGACTTTCACAATAAAAGCTCCATTCGGAAGATATAAATACTCTCCACCTGATTGGTCCGTGATTACATGACGTTAATGACATCATCGATATGTAATCAAGGTACTACCTGGACACTGTGGGACGTCACAGGCGGCCATGTCGTCCTCCTGTCTCACCACCTCTCCGCAAGACAGACAGCTGACTGACGGCCGACACAGCAGGTGAGACAGGTGAACCCCTCCAGGTAGCCTGAGACACACAGACAGATTTCATTCAGAACCAACTTTGTGCCACAAAAACAAGTAGGTCGGTCTCCTTCAAACTACTGTATTCATTCAAGTTTATCACTGTAACTACATTTTACAAATGACATGTGAACACATCATGATAACGTTATAATGTACCTTCAGCCAGTACTCATGTTCACTGAGCAGAGCCTGAAGGCATCATCATGTAACTGAAGTGAACCTCTGTTGGTTAGCCGTTAGCGGTGCTGCTAACGTTACTAGCTCTCCTCTGATTGGTTGTTTACAATGAAATCAGAGACTAGAAACACATGTTCTACTGAGTCAGTAACACTTTATTTACACTCTGATGGTGAACATTAAACTTTATTTACACTCTGATGGTTAACGTTAAAACTTTATTTACACTCTGATGGTTAACGTTAAAACTTTTTTTAAACTGATGGTTAACGTTAAACTTTATTTACACTGTGATGGTTAACGTTACACTTTATTTACACTCTGATGGTTAACGTTAAAACTTTATTTACACTCTGACGGTTAACGTTAAACTTTATCTACACTGTGATGGTTAACAGTAAAACTTTATTTACACTCTGATGGTTAACGGTAAACTGTGAGGGGGGTCAGTACAGATCCAAAAATAACCGTCACACCACTAATCGAAATAGCTTCACAATCATTTTCTGTCAATTAACTAATTTATTAACAGTCTTTTGGTTTCAGCTGTATTTGTATAAATTGTTTAATTTAAAACTAAACATCAGATTTGGTAAAATCTTCATATGATTTGTGTGAAAATATTAATCTGTAAACAAACCAAAGCTGTCAGATTAGTGAAGTAGAGGTAGAAATACTCAAGTTAAGTACAAGTACCTCATATTGTACTTTAAGTGCATTACTTTAGTGAATGTTCTTGTCACATTTCGTTACTGGTTCATTGATTCTAAACACTAAAGTCTGGTTTATACCGCAGCAGGAGAGCCTGAAGGCGACTCCCTCGTCTTCCTCCTCCTCCTCCTCCTCCTCCGTCAGCTCGGCTCTTGGCTGCAGACCTCCTCAGGGCTCTCCCCACCTCCCTCCTCTGATCCAGGATCTGCTGCCGGAGGAACTGGATCCTCTCCTATGAGAACAAGAACAGCAATACACTGAAGCGTGTGGATGAAGTACACTGAAGCGTGTGGATGAAGTACACTGAAGCGTGTGGATGAAGTACACTGAAGCGTGTAATAATAATAATAATAATACATTTTATTTATATAGCGCTTTTCAGAGTACTCAAAGACACTTTACATTAAAATCATCATATATAAAAGCAACACACTAAAAACAAAAATACACAATATCGGTCACACACTAAAAGCAGTTTTGAACAGGTGGGTTTTGATCTGAGATTTGAATGTGGAGAGGTCAGTGCAGTCTCGGATGTGTTTGGGGAGAGAGTTCCAGAGGGAGGGGGCAGATATGGAGAAGGCTCTGTCACCCCATGTCTGGTGCTTGGTCCTGAGTGGAAGAGACAGGAGGCATCAGAGGAGCGGAGCCGACGGGATGGAGTGTGGTGGTGAAGCAGGTCGGTGAGGTAGGAGGGGGCCTGATTGTGGAGGGCTTTGTGAGTGAGGAGAAGGACTTTAATATTGGATCCGTTGTGGGACGGGGAGCCAGTGGAGGTTCTGGAGAACAGGGGTGATGTGGTCACGGGAGCGGGTGTGGGTGAGCAGGCGAGCAGCAGAGTTCTGGATGTACTGGAGTTTATGTAGGATTTTGGATGATGTGCCGTGGAGAATGCTGTTGCAGTAGTCAATTCTGGAGGTGATGAAGGCGTGGATCAGAGTTTCAGCAGCAGATGAGGAGAGTGATGGGTGGAGACGGGCTGTTTTTTAAGTGGAAAAAGGCAGTTCTGGTGATTTGTTTGACGTGGTGTTCAAAGGAGAGGTTGCTGTCAAACATGACTCCGAGGTTGCGGATGTGTGGGGAGGGAGACAGAGTGGAGTTGTCGATGGTGAGGCAGAAGTTGTGACTGGTTTTGGTGAGGGATTTGGGACCGATGATGATCATGTCAGATTTATCACAGTTCAGTTTGAGGAAGTTGGTTTGCATCCATGATTTAATGTCAGTGAGGCAGTTGGTGAGAGTGGAGTGAGTAGCAGTGGTAACGGCCTTTGTGGAGATGTAGAGCTGGACATCATCGGCGTAGCAGTGAAAGTGAAGACCATGTTGACAGATGATGTTACCAAGAGGGAGCAAGTAGAGGATGAACAGAAGAGGACCAAGCACCGAACCCTGGGGGACACCTTGAGACAGAGGAACAGTGGAGGAGTTGCAGTTGTTGATACTGATGAACGTAGATGAAGTAAACTGAAGCGTGTGGATGAAGTACACTGAAGCGTGTAGATGAAGTACACTGAAGCGTGTAGATGAAGTACACTGAAGCGTGTGGATGAAGTACACTGAAGCCTGTTTTTATCGTGAGTCTGGGTCTCTGACTCTGCAGGTCTCAAGTGGACCTGCTCAGACCTGCATCCTCTCATTCTGCAGATTCCTCACATGCCTCTCTGCTCTGTGACCTTCCACCCAAAGCTGCTCCTCTTCTTCCTCTCTGATATCAGTCTGTCTGTCTAAAAAATAATAACATTGGAGGGGGCGGGGCTTACAGTAGGCTCCTCCTCCGGCTACATGTCACCTGATCCTCAGTGTCATGAGGTCAGAGCTACATCATGACACGTCCCCGACGTTCATTCAGGTAAATATGAATAGGTTTGTGCAAGATGACAAAATAAAAGCTGAGCACAAAGTACTACTGTAGTATTTTTACAGTATTGTGTAAAGGATCTAAATACTTCATAAAACCAAGTGATGTCAAAGACAAATGTTTTTATGATCAACTAAGTTTATGATTTTATATCCGTGTGTGTGTGTGTGTGTACCAGCTCTCTCTCTGGGTAATAAGCAGCACAGACGAGTCGTCTGCAGCGCTGCATGAATCCTCCGGTCAGAGAGACCAGCAGAGCCAGACCCAGCAGGAACCCTGCAACACAAACCAGAACCAGTAACAACCAGTATGAACCAGTGAGAACCAGTGAGAACCAGTGAGAACCAGTGGAGACAACACCTGCAGCTGGGGTTTGATGACCTGTGATTGTCCTGAACATATTTTAAGTTGTTCTGATTCAGTCTGTAGGAGTTCGTTAAAGTTCAGCTTTTTTTTTTTTTTTTTTACATAGTTTTCAGGGAAGTTCCCCGATTGGTCAGTTCCCTCTCAGGGAGTTGCGTTCGCGTCCCGATGATGTCACATCCTGTTTGATCTCACCCAGGGTGAAGCAGGTGATGTAATCCGGCTCTGACGGCTCCAGCAGACACTTCCTGCTGATCACGGTGACGTTTTCTCGCTGCAGGATGTCAAACGAAGCCACGACGTCTCTGAAGATGTCTGAGGCGTAACCGGATCCGTTCACCTGCACCGCCACCGTGACCGGGGCTGATGGGACACGGGTGTTACCGTGGTTTACCGCCGCTCTGACTGACATTTACAGCCTTATATTTAATATATTGGGGGGGGGTCGTCGTCTCACCTCTGGCCACAACGTCCCCCTTCACCTGGTGGTGCACCTGATCCAGCATCCAGAACACCAGGAAGTCCAGCGCCACCAGCATGCCGCCCATCACCAGGTGTCTGAGGACCGAGACCACGCCCACCATCACCGCCCGCCGCTCCCGGGACATCAGGTAACACGACACTGCAGGTAACGTGATGACATCATTCATTATCAGCTAAAACAAACCATCAGAGAGATGACACACACACACACACACACACGTGTACTGACGTGGAGTGATGTAGGTCTTGGCCTCCCTGCCCGTGATTGGCAGGACTGAGGCCCCGCCCCCTGAGGTCACCTGTTGGTTGAGCTCTAAGAACTGAGCGCTGATGAAGACGTTATCAAAGTCGAGCTCACGAAGATACCTGCGTCTGTACCTCATCGCCCTGCACACACACATAAACCCACACACACACTTGTATCATGCTAATGTTTGCATGCTAGGGGCTAAGGGGTGAACTGAAGCATGCAGTAGAGGTAAACTGAAGCGTGTAGATGAAGTTAACTGAAGCGTGTAGATGAAGTAAATTGAAGCGTGTAGATGAAGTAAACTGAAGCGTGTAGATGAAGTAAATTGAAGCGTGTAGATGAAGTAAACTGAAGCGTGTAGATGAAGTAAACTGAAGCGTGTAGATGAAGTAAACTGAAGCGTGTAGATGAAGTAAATTGAAGCGTGTAGATGAAGTAAACTGAAGCGTGTAGACGAAGTAAATTGAAGCGTGTAGATGAAGTAAACTGAAGCGTGTAGATGAAGTAAATTGAAGCGTGTAGATGAAGTAAACTGAAGCGTGTAGATGAAGTAAACTGAAGCGTGTAGAAGTAAACTGAAGCGTGTAGATGAAGTACACTGAAGCGTGTAGATGAAGTAAACTGAAGCGTGTGGATGAAGTAAACTGAAGCGTGTGGATGAAGTAAACTGAAGCGTGTAGATGAAGTAAACTGAAGCGTGTAGATGAAGTAAACTGAAGCGTGTGGATGAAGTACACTGAAGCGTGTGGATGAAATAAACTGAAGCGTGTAGATGAAGTAAACTTAAGCGGGAGTCCTGACTTCAGGAAGGAGTAGGCGAGCAGGACGAGGCCGCCGTACGCCAGCGGTTCGCTCAGCTTCTGAAACACCTGCAGCTCTGATGAAACTTCCTCCATGATGTCTTGAGCTACCTGCTGCAGAGAGCGGCTGCTGTTGGTGTCCAGGTCAAAGCTCACCGAGGCCGAGATGTTGAAGTCAAACTCCCGCTTCATTCGCTCAAACGCTGCAACTGTGGCTGAAGGAGGACAGCAGCAGGATTAAGGTTGTCAACAGAGGTTAAAAACGTCAGAAATAATGAACTTACGAGCTGCCAGACGTTTCTTCAGATGGCTGGCGATGTAGGAGGGGATGGTGCAGAAGAGCTCGCCGGCTGAAACGGACACATACTTTTATTAAATTCGTTTGAAAGATGAATATCAGGACTTAAAGTGGAAGTGAACGCACCGCGGGCGAGGCCGCAGAGCGGCAGGAAGCCATCCACGATGTCACACAGGAAGTTGAACTCCCCCAGCAGGTCGGAGCAGTCGGCTCGAGCCTCGGCGAACACCGCCCGGCACTTCCTGTACGGAGAGCCCAGTTTGGCGTTACACACGTCGCCGATGTCCACCAGGAAGTGGAGGACGTTCCTCAGAGTGCGAGCTGCAGGGTCAGAGGTCAGAGGTCATGGCTGCACTACATCACTCTGTTTGATACAAAATATTTACTTTTATTATATGTTGTAAATAAATATAAATTTTTTTTTTTAGAACAAACCAACCTTCTCAAGCACCCCATAACTTTCTCACAGTGAGAAAAAAGTATTTATTGAGGTGATCTACTAATTTGTGTGACAACATTGTTCCCAAATGATATAATGAATTAATCTTGTCAAGTCATTATTCCAGCTGCCGCCTGCTGCAATTAAAGAGGATATGAAGAGATTGTGGATTACATCGTCAGCAGGCTGTAAAATAGTTCATCGCTAAATCTGGTACAGCTCACAAGCTGTGCACTGTCCCTCTCAAATAAATACATAAGTAAATAAATGCTGACTGGTCAAATCTCTGTATTTATACACGTATCTTATAAATTAATAAATTGTGGCCTCAGTTTATTTATTTTTCTCTCTATGTGCACTCCCAGGCTCCATAACTAGGTAACTAACTGTACAATTTCAACTATTTAATTAAATTGATTGAATGACGAGAAGGTAATGTCCTTGATGGATTTATTTCTGCACACTACACAGCTTCACTCACCAACATGGCGGACGCTGTCAGTCAGAGTGTGGATGAAGTCCTGAACTCGTCCTGCTACAGCGTGAACGTTACTGCTGATCTCTCTGATGCTGTTTAACGCAGCTGCAAATACACAACAGCAGCTGGTGATCACAATCATCTACACATATTTAAAAATCATAATCAGTCATAATAATCGTAATAATTAACTATCTATCTATTACAATTAATCTCTACAAATTAATAGTAATTATATTATTGATAATACTACTACTACCACTATCACTAACAATTATTATAGTAATTATTAGTGATTGTTTTTACAGTATTACTAACCAATAACAATAGTATTAGCAGTAGTATTGACAGTTTTAAGTTTAATATTAACAGTAGTATTAACAGTGTTTTTCAGTATTTTGTAGTGATTGTGTAAAGTGGTTGGCTCGTACATAAAAGGGGCGTGGCTGCCCTCTGCATCAGTTCCTGTGTCTGATTGGCTGCCAGCTCGGCGCTACACATCAGACTGGCAGCAGCTCGCTCCGTGTTTTCTAAGGTGTTGTTGAGAGGACCAGTCAGCAGCACCGACACAAACAGGAAGAGGAGGAAGTTCTTGCCCCGAGCTGAAACACACGAGAGGAGGGACTTTGATAGGCTGAACAGGGCCACGCCTCCATTTGAGGCCACACCTCCATCCAAAACCCCAAAGAAGTTATTTACATTACATTACATTACAGTCGTTTAGCAGACGCTTTTATCCAAAGCGACTTACAATAAGTGTATTCAACATCGGGCTTGACCGTGGCCTGGAGATAGGAAGGAGCTGTTCCTTTCACTGCCCTGTAGGCTAGCACCAGAGTCTTAAACTGGATGCGAGCTCTTACAGGGAGCCAGTGTAGAGAACGGAGAAGGGAAGATGTGTGGGAGAACTTGGGGCGATTGAACACCAGATGAGCTGCAGCTTTCTGGACAAGCTCCAGAGGTCTGATGGCCGACGCCGGGGCTCCGGCAAGTAGAGAGTTGCAGTAGTCCAGACGGGAGATGACCAGAGCCTGGATGAACACCTGCACCGTCTCATCAGTGAGGAAGTGAATCCTCCTGATGTTGTAGAGCAGGAATCTGCAGGAGCGTGTAACCGATGCAATGTTTGCTGAGAACAGTTGGTCATCCAGGGTCACACCCAGGTTCCTCGCAGTCCGAGTTGGCGTCACCATGGTATCGTCAATGGTGACGGACAGGTCTCAGTGCGGGCAACCCTTCCCCGGGAGGAACAGTAGATCGGTTTTGTCCAGGTTGAGCTTGAGGTGGTGTGTCACCATCCACCTCGAGATGTCAGCCAAGCACGCAGCGATGTGTGCCTGCACTTGAGTGTCACTGTGGGGAAATGACAAGACCAGCTGGGTGTCATCGGCATAACAATGGTAAGACATAAGAATGGTAAAAGAAGTCATGCGAGCGATTAACAGAACCCAGAGATGTTGTGTAGAGTGAGAAGAGAAGGGGGCCCAGAAGTGAACCTTGTGGCACTCCCGTAGTCAGCATGCGTGGTTCCGACACGGCCCCCCTCCACATCACCTGGTAGGATCGACCTGTCAGGTAGAATGCAAACAGGGAGAGTGCAGAGCGTGAGACGCCCATCCCGTCGAGGGTGGAGAGGAGGATCTGGTGGTTCACCGTGTCAAACGCCGCAGACAGTTCCAGGAGAATCAGGACAGAGGAGAGAGAGTTCACTCTCGCGGCGTGAAGCGACTCTGTCACCGCAAGGAGGGCTGTCTCAGTTGAGTGACCCACTTTAAACCCGGACTGGTGAGGGTCCAAGAGGCTGTTCTGGTGGAGATAGGAAGACAGCTGATTAAAGACAGCACGTTCAAGTGTTTTGGATAGAAAGGGTAGAAGAGAAACCGGTCTGAAGTTCTTGACATCAGAGGGGTCAAGTGATGGTTTCTTCAGAAGGGGGGTGACTCTGATAGTCTTGAAAGCCGTGGGAAAGCATCCTGAAACAAGGGATTTGTTGATGAGGTGGGTGAGGAAAGGAAGGAGTTCAGTCGCAATAGACTGAAGAAGAGGGGAGGGGATCGGGTCAAGAGAGCACGTGGTGGTGCGGTTAGATGTAACAAGGTTGAGGACCTCGTTAGGGGAGAGGGGAGCCAGATAGGGTAAGATGGGGCATGGAGAGGGAGAGCTGTGGGGGAAGAGCTCGAGAGGGTGGAGAAGGAGAGGGGGGCTGAGAGAAGGAGGATCTGATATCATTTACCTTCTTATCAAAGAAGTTGGTGAAATCATCAGGGAGAAGGGAGGAAGCAGGAGGTGGGGGGGGGGGGGGGGGGGGGGGAGGGAAGAGAAAGTTTTGAAGAGTTTTTTTAGGATTGGAAGCAGAGGTGAGGATTTAGAGCGGAAGAAAGCAGCTTCGGCAGTAGATGGAGAGAATATAAACTTGATAATTTTCTGCTGCTAATGTTGATCTACATTTATTATGATTCTGAATAATAATTTTGATTTGCTATCATTTAGTTTTCATACAGATTGTGATGTAACCTAAACGTCTCAAAATAAAACCCACTTTACTTTGATTTATTCTTCTTCAAAGGCGTCACTATCCTCAGCTGTCTGAACTAAGACCCTCTGGCGCCCCCAGTGGAGGTCTAAGTGGCTGGTCCGTTTAAACCTGCTGTGAGATGTCAGCTTTCTGTTTCGAACACCTGGACAGGTGACTGATGAACCGACCTGAGCACAGTGAAGGCAGCAGCAACGAGACGTCGGCCCGGACGCCGGCTGACAGTCCCATACCGAACGCCGCCAGGACGGACACGGTCAGCGTGGTGTAAACGCACGACCACAGAGGCTGTTTCTGCAGGAAGAGAGCTGTGACTCCGTACAGAGACGCCAACAGCAGCCCCGACACGAACGCCACCAGGCTCCACCCCCCCTCCAACAGATGACCTCTGACCTTCCTCCACCTGCTGAGGTCCGAGCGTCCCGCTGACCTGAGGAGGAAAACAAAATCATCATCATCATCATCATCATCATCATCATCATCATCATGGAGGTGAAGTTAGAAACCAGACAGTGGTGGACAATTTGTGTCCCCGTCATAGACTGAATATAGGTTTTCATTTAAATGTTTTATTTCTGTTTATTTGGTTCTTTCATTGTGACGTCCTATGCGTCTCTGGTAGAGACCTGTCAATCACCGTGTAGCCCCGCCCTAAA
>NW_022280532.1:19067-28545 GCF_004355925.1 Anarrhichthys ocellatus | reverse complement strand
ACTGATAACGAGTTCAAACAGTTGCCATTAATACAGGTAACGAGTGGAGGACAGAGGAGCCTCTTAAAGAAGAAGTTACAGGTCTGTGAGAGCCAGAAATCTTGCTTGTTTGTAGGTGACCAAATACTTATTTTACCGAGGAATTTACCAATTAATTCATTAAAAATCCTACAATGAGATTTCCTGGATTCTTTCCCCCCATTCTGTCTCTCATAGTTGAAGTGTACCTATGATGAAAATTACAGGCATCTCTCATCTTTTTAAGTGGGAGAACTTGCACAATTGGTGGCTGACTAAATACTTTTTTTCCCTGTATATCCCTGTATATACGTAATGCCTTGCAAACATGTTGAAGCCATTTCATACCTTTTGAAGCTCTTCCATTGCATGTTTTAAATGTTTTTAAACTTGCATTTTGATAAAGTCCGCTTGCAGTCTTCTCCTCTTTTAGTGCATTAGGGCCACCATCTCTCAATATGCATTACCGCACTCTGCAGTGGATCATGCCACCATGACATGAGGACACATTAAAACCTATATGTGGGTCTTTATACAATGTGCTAAAATATTAAGTCAACAGCGACGTAAGCAGTTAAAATGTTCATGTACCTTAACCTTTAAAGTCCATTTCCAGTCTATGTAAAATATTGCCACTTTCCATCCTAAAAGGAAACTCAAGCGTATCCTCCAACAAAGATGTTTTTTTCACTTTCTAACAATATCAGAACAGTCAGGAGAATGGAGGAGCAAACATACATTTTTAGGGGACAAAGAAAAGAAGCAGGTGCACAAAGACAGAGACGTTTGTGCTGCGACAGGACACACCCCATCTGTCTCTTGCTTCTTCTATTGTCCCGGGTTATGCAATACTCCCTTTTAAACTGTTTTTTGATATGCCACATGAGTGCTGAAACTGTTTTGGTAAAGGATGCAGCAACATGGGGTCCAAGGCAAATTTCCCTACAGGGACAATGAAATACTCCTCTACTCTACTTAAAAAGGTGCCGCTGCCGCTCAGCGTCCTCAAACACGAAGGACAGATGCTGCACCTTATGTGCAACCGTGATAGGTTTTTGATTGAGTCTACTACTTTTATTCCAGTTTCTATTTCTGTGTTTTTCATCTCTTCCTGTGTTCCACACTTAGCAGGCAGGAAAGAGATGATGATGATATTTATAAAAAAAGAAGACGTTGAAATAATTGCAGCATTTTGTGAGTGTGATTGATAAGTGGGGGCTTTGTGTGTGTGTGTGTGTGTGTGTGTGTGTGTGTGTGTGTGTGTGTGTGATTAAATAAGTGAATTCACATGCTACATGTAGGTTGAATTTACGGCAAAGAATGTGAGCAGGTTGATATAACAGCACAAGGAAGAAAAGATCATTTTTACACATTAACTCCACTCTGACAGCCTCTATTCTCCAATCCCCCATTTAATATAAGCCCTTTCATTTCTCTTTCAAATCTAATTTAATACAAGGTTGCGAAATTCCACCAATCACCACCTCCTGAGATTGCGTGTTCAGGAATGTGGTCGGCAGCATTGTTGCTCACTACCTCCTGCACTGATAATCTGGCTAAATAACAGCTTCAGACATGTGGTGCATCTGTGATTCGCCACGTCCCTCTGGGAGAAAGATGTATGAGCTTCAAGCTGCATTGTTTTATCCTTAGTCAGATACAATGAAATCTCAATAGCTAGACAGACATGTGCTATTATGTTCCCCCCCTATTGAATGCATCTTTAATTATTTTTTTAGATGTATCCTGCTTGAACAGTATTATTTAAAGGGTGTTTGAATGCTTGATTAATGATGTACCTGAGATGAATCCACTCGCTCAGAGGAGAGAGCCTCTACACCCTCCACTTCCTCACATTCAGTACGTACTGCAAACTCAACGTGCAAGTCTCCGTAGGGGTGTAATTACGTTTGTGGTGTACACTGGGTAATTAGCCGTGTTTCTACTTAGCTCTCAGCTGGAAACGTGGAGAGGAGCGAGCAGAGCAGCAGACAGCAACACCACATCATCTGCAGACTCTGATTTCATAGCCGGATAATGCAATTCCTCAACAAATCATTACAAAACATATGCTAGCATAATGAGAACTATCCATATGCTGCATAGACAATCACCATGGTTCCCTTTTATGTTTACCCCTCCCCTCCTGAGGCACCAAGCAAGGATTTCTCCACACCCATGCACAGTACGAGGATGTGAGGATTTAAATTCTGCAATGTTAGTTTTGTTTTCAGACAGTCTTCCATCTAATTTGGTTAATTTAAATCAGATGCAGTGGGAAGCTCTGGAAAAGACAAGCAAGCAGACCTTTTCCAAAGGTCAATAATGACACACACAACCCCTGTACTTTGTTAGATTTGATCAATTATTTAAAATGCCTAAAACATAACAAAACAAGAATTTATTCGGAATATTTTGGATGAAATAATTGCTTTAGGCTGCTGCGAGTGTCGTTATGATGTAAGGCCCAAATGAGTTGAAACCTCGACATGTAACCAGTTCCTCCATGAGTGTATGAAAATCCAAGTCACAGCCATCTATGCAGACTTCATTGTAATACCTCACACCTCTTTCTGACCTGATAATGGAAACGTAGAATAAGTAGAAGCATCCCAGCAGGAGCATCTAATTCTGCAGATAAGCAAAGCAAACAAGGGAGAGTTATAGATGTCATCTCTCTGAGATCAGATTAGAGGTTATGCAGCTAGAAGCTTAAGAGAGTTATCTACTGGCTCATCCTGAAGACACTACAGGTGCACACAGAGATTACAATCACATGGACTGACTGAAACATGTTGAGCCACTGGATGGGTACAGCGGGAGGAATAATTAAGCATACTAAAAGCTAAATTACGTTTGGAAATATTCAACGTCTTGCACGGTTGTCATGCTCCGAACACTTTGAGGGTATAGTGGGTGAAACGAGGTGGAGCTGGTGAGGCAGGCAGCTGCGTCAGATGGGAAAACACGGAGGGAGCCTGGTGGACAGGTGAGGAATGACACTCGTACCTCCAGCCAATGACGGTTCACCTAAATTACAAAAGAAACAGTTTCGGTTTTGGTTTTGCTACTGGTTCTGTATGCCTAAATATCATCAAACTGTTTCTTGTATTGGATCATCGATGTCCTACATTACAACAAGGCATAACGTAATATATAAGCTAATTTAATTTAAGGAGCCACATATTCACTCGCGGCAATTCTGAAACTCCCACACAAGGACACGAGTTTCCTCTTGAGAGAAGATTTTGTAGTGAATCCGCTTCCAACGGTTCTCTGTATCACAGATTGAGCTCCAAGAAAAAAAAGACTAATTTGATTGATGATGACTGATGCGAGCCCTTACCACATTCTGATAATATATTTCTCATAATCGCACCCGGTTTCCAACTTCAATTGTGCCACATGCCTCCAGCAATGACATATCTAAAAGTCAGCTGCCACAGCATGAGCGCAGCCCTCTGCACCATTGATTCTTTACAACAGAGCCCAGAGACAGCAATTTGTCCCTCGACCGCAGTCACCAGTCACAGTAGACAAAAGCACAATACACTGTTATGACTAATGCCTGCTGTGATTCACACAGTTTTCTCATTCTGTTTCTTTTAAATGTATGATTCTCCTGCTCTCTTAATAATGCCGTTGCTCCCGTTCACTGACAACATAACAGCAACAAGTTCTCCTGTCCTTTCACTGAGGGGTACTGGAGGGCCTTCTGGGAAATCATTAACCAAAACGGAGGTAGTCCACACCGTGTCCCAATTCAATTCTATAAACATATTATTATGACACACTGTATTCAATATATTCTATGATTTTGGCAATTGCTTGAGAATAAAATAAATGATTGTATTTTACCATGTTTACCACAGTGTGGGATTGTCTGGGTTAAAAGCACAACATGTCCTTCGAATCAAGCTACAAAATGAGTGGTTGGTCCATTCAAATGTGGCGCTGTTATCACTGAAAAAAAACCTAAAATGTACATAATTTTCACCTAGAGGGTCCGGAGACCACCCACCAAAGTCCCACAAAATCTGTGGGAAGCACATGGTGAAATCGGAGTCGGACTGGACATCAGGAGCACCGGGGGGCTGGGACTTACTAACTCAGCTTCCCATCATGCCCTAGTGCCCTCTATGGTCCATGCCCTCCAGAACAACACATAACATACAAGCGTCTTCTCATCAGATGTCACTATTGACAGGAGAAAAATCAGTTTTCTGATGTTACACCTCTGTGGTAAAAGTTTGCTTAGCTTGAGACACAAAAACAATTGTGGTTTGGGTACATTGTTAAGGTAATGGGATCTTTATCATCGTGGTTACAATAATATAACACTTGGTAATGGTTACAATGAGTCATGTTGACTGTCAGTTGGAAACAACCCCGGGCCTCTGAGGAGTTTCTATAATAACTTCACAATACTCACAATTACTACGGCCGCTAGAGGACTCACTTTAATGGGATCATGTTGTTTTGGGGCATTTCCTCTGGTTTTTTGAAGGAAAGAAATTCTCTTAAAGCACCGTCGTCCACTTTTATGTCACTTTTTAAAAGGCAGTGAGGAGCTGTCTGGATAGCACTTCAGAGAATGGTACTCAAAATCACTGCCCCCTGAAAATGAAATCAATGTTATGTTTGAAAACATGTCTGGAGTCGATCTTTAACTGCGGACAAACTCAAAAACATAGTAGGATTTTTTATATTGTACACAAGAAGATCACAGCCATGGGCTTAGCAGGATTATCAGGTGTGTACCACAACAAGTACAATTCCATCCCTTCATTACAAAATTATTCCTGCAGCTCAGATCACAACAGACGCATGACATTTAACGTTAGATTAATATCTTAACCCCAAATTCCCACACTGAGATAAAATGGGCAACACAAACTGCACCAGTCTGTAACCAGGACCGTCTACGTTTTCTAAATCACGCCGGGTATTTGCAACAATCACATTAAAAATGGCACAGAAGATGGCTTTAAAGATTAGCATACCTAAGTCAACATCAAGTAAAAGCTGATGGATTAATATCGGTGGTAAATATTCAGTCTATGATAATGCTTCTTGTGTCTAATGGTGTCAATTAAAATGTTCATTTTTAGTAAAAAAAAATAAATTGACATTTTGACATTTAATGTCACTCCAGCTCCCTCTGACACCACTCAAAGCCACCCGGGAGTGTTCTTTTATCTAATTATCCATTTATTAGGTATGCATGGCATATAAACATGCCATCTGCCAGTCATCCCGTTCCTACTGAGATAGACCACTAATGTCCAGTTTAAACATTATACACTATGTCATTACTGCATCCAATAATTTCCCCATTCAAGTTAGGATCCATCATGTGCCTCGATTCATGTTGTTCACAGCTTTGTGAAATGGCAATTCAGAAGCTTTCCATCCCTGGGGCGTTATCGTGCATATAGGTACAGGCACATAACGTGCACAGTGCACGCTGGCCTTGGTGTTGGCATTGGCCTCTGGCTCTTTAGTGGAGCAGGGGGGAAAAAAACGTACATAGATGCCCTCAGGCCAAATCTGCTTGTGGTGGAGGGAGAGAGCCAGCAGAAGGGAAGGTCTATTTAACTGGTGGTGGGAAGGAGAGAAAAAAAAGACAAGAGAAGATGAGAGGCAGCGCGGAGTGGAGAAAGAAATCGATGAGCTGAGAGAGAATGATGATGATGGTGCTGGTAGAAACAACTGATACTGGAGGTGGACAGGAAGAGACAGATAAGGAGAATAATGGAATGAGTGGGGAGTTAAAGGGGGATTGGCTAATTTATGTAAAGAGTGGAAGGAGGCAAGAAAAGAGGGCTGTGCAGAAGAATGGCCGCCTACAAGAGAGAAGAGTTGAGAGCGAGAAATCTTCACCTATACGGCTCCCTGCCATGAACATGTAACATGAAAGATCCTGCAGAATACCTGCGCTGCCACCTCTGGATCTCTTTAAAGTGGGATGACTGAGATCACGCAAACACTCACACACAAGAAACAGAACCTATAAATACCCTTGAGAGAGTCAAGTGTCCTTGATATCACTGAGAAATCTTTGAGCAGAAACAGGCAGTCAAACGGTCTATGAAAATGTTCCATTCACAGTCCTTGCAGAGCTTTGAGGCAAACACAATTTCTTCTTCCTGCCAGTGGATGCGCGTTTTTGGATAAAACAAGAATTCTCAAGTTATGCGCATCAAAGCACAACATTCACTGGCTGAGTTCAGTTTTTTTTGTCACAGACTTTCTTCAGATAGAGTCTGAGGCTATAATCCAAACGTACAACAATATATCAAATGACATGAATGAAAAGGGGCCACACACACACCTACAGATATTTCCCTCAGCATTTGGTTAAGATTTAAAACAGAGCTAAAGGAGGGTGCATACTGGCCACAAGCAAGACTCCAAATGAATGCTAATGTTGCTCTGTAACTGCTGGATGTGAAAACAAGCAACTAAAAGTTTGCAAAATCAACTTAACAGGTCAATGTTGTGTTCACTTGTTTCCCCCCCCAAGTAGCCAACAAATCAGTTATTGCAGCTTTATGAACATATTCAGTATTTGATAACTTTTTTTTATTTCCCAGATAATTACTTAGATTAGATTTATTTGTCCCAAGATTTATTTGTTTCCACAGTCAGTACACAGAAACATACAGATATACATGCAGCATCACAGCAACATACTGATCAGACATAAACAGTATTGAAATTCTTCACGTATGCACTCATTCATCCCAGCTCACAACAGCGTCAGCGAGGCAGATTCTATTGCAGAAGAAACAAAACCGATGAAGCAAGCGCTTCTCTCTCGAAGTGTGTTCCGCATAACTCTGCTGCGAGGTGCCAATCTTCAATTAAGAAGTATTCGAGAGTAACTCACAAGTGGTTTTACTCTCCTCAGAGTAACAGTGGGACGACCCGAGGAATAATTTATCTTAACGATAATTGCTTCAGATTCATATAAGGCAAATGCATTATGAAAACACACGAGGGTAATCGTGACATGGCCGCTTATTTCCACTCAAAATCCAGATATTTTGCAGTGAAGGAGAACTGCAGTAATCTATCAATTTCCTGCGTCTAGTTGCAATTGTTACCTTAACTATCATCGTGTTATTATTATCTTACACAAGTATACGTCACCCGTTTTATTCACTAGTTAACGCCTCTACGCCCCAGAAGTTACATCGAGTGGATGGGGGAGCAGTCCACCATGCAGGTGTTTTCAATCTAGTGTTAAATATCACAATTACACAGAAAATCTGAATTTTCTCCAAAACATGGTGTTTGTGGGAAAAGCTTAAAGCCAATCAGCTCTTCGTTCAGGCAACAGCCAGTGTTTCCCATCATACCCTGGGTCTTGTAGTCAACAAAGAGCAACAGCGGTTCCTGGCTCTAAATCCAGGTTATCGTTGCCCACATGTGCATGACGTCAGAGCAAGTCAGGATCAAGTCAGACACAAATATAACCCGACATGCGTTATGCCGTAATCACCGGTGATCGATTCTGCCGAGGCCTGGCCCGTCTCAAACGAGCCTATTGACAGCTTATATTACTATAAGTAATATAACATTTCATGTTTACTTAAAACACAGTTTAAACACAAATTAAGTACCACAACAATATGATTAATAGATTAAAATGTGCCTTACTCTTCCTCCTTGCCTCACAGTCGGCCACACCTGCAGTCCACTTTAGATGAGGTGAAACACTGCGATTGGCTTATAGACATCCAATCAAATAAGTTTGTGCATTTGGGTGGAGTCAGATGACGTAGATCTGGACACCCTAGAGTATTTCCACAGCGTGGTGGTAGTACTTTTGCTTACATAAGGGATCTGAATCGTTCTTCCACCGCTGCAATTGATACCGTTATTATTGGTGTTAGGTCATAGAGTTTGGTAATATGTTAATCCCAGCATAGCTCCACCCAACGTCAACCTGACTAGAGGTCTTAACAGAGGTGACACCTGTGTGGGTGTGCAGGACCTTTGAGTGTGGGCATCTTTAAGGACGTAACCAAATGTGAATGCCACATGTACACAATACCTAAATATAAAGGCTTCTTTCCGGTGTTACGCCTACAATACATGTGTCGAAGGCCTGTGTCTCCACTGTAAACTGATGGTTCCAGGTTGTGGGGTTACACAATGTAGGTGTTGCATGTACTGGTTCTGAGGGATGATGGTCTCTTGCGAAGTCTCTCACTCACTCACACACACACACACACACACACACACACACAGAGCAGGGCTTGACTGAACTACAGTGTGTTTTAAGATAAGACTGCGGTCATATAGACTGTGATCAGGGCTACAACCTCCATGGTAACCACGGCTCATTTCCATTCGCTGTCCTTGTAGCCTGACATTCTGCAGATAGAGACAAACTGCATATTCACCAGACTGAAGGTCCCACATTCCCAGAAAGAAGATATGACAACCTTACCAGCAAATCAGTTCACAAACTGCTTAGCACGTCCCATAAAGTTCTCTTGGGGGTAATACAAAAAAATGTATTTCTCTTAATCTCTTCACTGTGTCCTCCTCTGTCCCATAATGCCTTGGGGGCTGCAGACTGACATGTCTCCATCTTAAGTCTCAATCACCAGCAAGGCTTTAAGTTGGAAATGACTTTCTGATCTCACAAACTCCTTTTTAGAATTGCTGAACAGAACAGAGTTACAACCGCTGCACCTGCTTATGCCAGGAAAATAAAATGTCTTGGCAAGGTTTCAGAGTAAAGGTTGTTATGTGAACCGCTGTTTTGAATTGTGTGGGACCATTCCCTTTTGTTCAGCAGTGACACATGAATCAAAAGCATCCTTTTATCATTCACTTAGTTCCTTTTATCATTTTCACTTGAGGTTCAAAATGCAGTCTGTGTTACACGTTGGGCCACTACGCTGCACGCATTAGGTCTGCTTGTGTGGTCGTTAATAGATGATTAGAGAGACTTTGGCCTTAGAAAACTGAACAAAAGAAAAGGAGGAAGACAGATAACGGAACAAGTTAAGGGAAAGGTGACACCGGGATGAAAAGATCAGTGTGTGTGTGTTTAATCTCCCAAACCTCCACACACAGCATGGCAGCAGGCAGGAGATGGTGCTCAGAGCGCAGGGAGCAGACGGCTTGCTGCCAACATAAATCAGTGCCATGCCCTTGAGCCACACCTTTAGCAGAGGCACGTCACAGAAGCGCTGTCCGAACGTATACCAACAGTGAACAAAACGTGGTTTCAAATGTTAATTCATTCAATTTGACAATGATTTCAAGTGTAAAACAGCTATTCATGATGCATCTAAGAGTAAAAAGCCCGATTCATCAGTGAAATGTGTGATTCTTAAACAGGGTTTGTGCTGGGTTTAACTGAGTGACAACATAACCTACTGTTATTTATCATTACATCACATTAATCAGTACTTCCAAGCTGTATGTATGTATGTAT
>NW_022280532.1:0-14067 GCF_004355925.1 Anarrhichthys ocellatus | reverse complement strand
ATATATAGATATATCTATATCTATCAATAACTCCTGATAAACTGAATTGGAAGGATTAATCAGTACAAAATGAATTGATTGAAATCTATTGTGGCTTGTTTGTGTGCAGTTACTGAGGCTCGTAGCTGCTGGGTGGTCAGTAAATCCCTCAATGCATCATTTTCTATTCCCCACACATGAAACACAAAAGATGTGACGTTTGTGTGAGGAGGATTTGGGGAAATTGGGTTGTGATTGTGTAACAGTGATAAAGACGAACACTGATTTTATGCCGACATCCTTTTAATCACTTTTCTTATTTGGACATTTTTGGAGGTGCAGAAACAAACCAAACACTTTTTTTTAAATTCAAAGAATAATTTGAACAAGCTGAAGACACGTCAGTAAGAAAGTTAAAACAAATGCCAACACGTGAATCTCCCACGCACACTTTGGCCATGCTTTCGTATTTAAAACGCAACAATGAAAATTAAATCAAATCTGACTCATCCATGTCTCACTCAACTAACACTGAGCATCACCACCACAGATCTGAAACAAAGATGAATCATTTGTATTAAAAAAGAAATAAAAAAAAGAGAAAACCGTGGGAGCGTGTATGACATGAATTACGATAAAAATGTGTGTAGATCTCAAACACAGTTCTGTGTAATCAAATAGCGAAAGCTCGTTAAAATGTCAACAAATTAAAATGGTAAAAGTCATTTC
This sequence comes from Anarrhichthys ocellatus, assembly GCF_004355925.1. Lineage (NCBI taxonomy): Eukaryota > Metazoa > Chordata > Actinopteri > Perciformes > Anarhichadidae > Anarrhichthys > Anarrhichthys ocellatus. The sequence goes on along the minus strand of NW_022280532.1, from coordinate 13,359 downwards.
CATCATGTTCCAGTGTTTCACAAATGGCCCGCTGAAGTGAACAACTAAATATCAGTCTTTTGTTCGGCTGCCATTTAATCAGATGAATCACTGACCGCCCCGCTGCCTCTGTCAGATATGCTCCATGTCGGAAAAAGCCGGACACCAGTCAGAGACCAGCAGAAGAACCGTAGAATCACCAGGCAGCCGCGTGGACGACCGGGACTATATTCAGCCGGCCAATTTGCGGATGTTACCGAGGAGCCTCCTGCTGTATTCCCTGTGGTCGAGTGGCTGGACTTCCATGACGGTTACCTTCACTCGGCTCTCATCCTGAGGAGGGGAAGGAAAATCTTCAGTTAAGTGCAGCAACATCTGATGAACAGACGTGTCAAGCCTCTATGATCAGCATCATTCAAGAGATAAATGCTGTAAGAGAAAGCACTGAAACCAACAGGTCTCTGTGAGAGGATGTGTTTGAATGGTCTGTGTCAGCGGTGTCAGCGGTGTAAGCCTGCTGACACGGTGGAGTACTGAACGGTCCATCTGCTCTTGGCTTTCTGTAAATCAGTGGTCCCACTTTTTTTTTTTTTTTTTCTTTTTTTTAACTACGGCACACCTTCGTAGGAATTTCATAGGCAACATCTGTATCAGCATTTCTTTGAGCTGTTTTAATATGGACAAATCTTTATACCGCTTGCTCGGACGGTCACTATTTTTGACTGCACACCTGGAAAACTGACGATACGATGATTTTGTTATGCATGGCTTAGTTCTTCTGTTTGGAAATGTTTCTGAATGCAAAAGAATTTAGTTAATGGAAGACTTTGTGGTGAAACTTAAGATTCGCACAATAAGCAAATAATGAAATAAATAAATCTTGCAGCGTCCTTCGCTGTCAACTGTGGGAACCACTGCTGTAGACTACAGATACCTCTGTAGATACAAATGATGAATTCAAGGATTTGTCAACAAACTTGGGTCTATATATCGGCCTCTAACTCGACAACCTTGAAAACCTCTGTGGTGACTGCAATCTGTGAGGGAACAGTGTGTAAGAGGTGGAATGTACCACTTTAAAAGTCCACAAAAGCAGCATGTTCCGTCAGTTTTTATCTTTAATTAAAAAGAGAAAAAATAAAAAGTATGCTCTAATTTAACTTGTTTAGTAGGAGTACACATCTAATACCACATGAGAATCAGTTATTATAACGTACTGTATGTAGGAACAGCCACCATCAGCGGGATGCAATTCACATCACATAAAGCAGCGGTTTCTCACTAAGAGAGCCAAAAGATCATTTCCATTACAAACTCACTCGCCAAATCATTAATCAATTAGAAATTCAGCCAGCATAACCAGCATCACGGAGTTAACTTTTGCCCATTATCTTATATGTGGTTTAACACCTCTATTAGTATTTTCAATTTGCATCTACCCGAGGATAGCAGGAAAATTAAACAATACGGGGGGCTGTCGAGACAAAGGTTCCACTTGACGAAAGGTGACAACTTATTTAAAAATAATGGTCTTCCAAAGGAGGGGAAACTGTGTGAACGACGGCTCGTTAATTTAATGCGTGGATAGTAATATTCCAATCACATCTGGAGAAAATAATTACCCAGGGGCCTAACATTCAACCCCTACCCGCCGACTCAATTTCAGACCGTGGGGTTTTTCCTCGAAGAATTTACACAACTTCTGGATGCTGGCACACGGACAAGATTAAAAAAAAAAAAAAAAAAAAAAAAAAAAAAAAAAAAAAAAAAAAAAAACACACACACCTTCACACACACACCTACACACACACACACACACACACACACCTACCTTTTAGTGGCTCACAGAGAATCAGTGAGATACTGAACAAGGAAATGACATGAAATTTAAGAATATAATAAACCGATGTGAATGAGAATCATATCAAATCTATAAACATACCTTCAGCTTCTTCAGATGTCGGCATGCTATCACACCAAGTTAACATTTTACCTGTTAAACACCAGAATCTTAGCATCGTCAGTGTTAGCATGTAGCTCAAAGCACCGCTGTATAGGCACAGCCTCAAACAGCTGCTGACGTAGACTCGGTGTCTTATTGTATCCTGAATATTTCAGTTGCATCATTTTCTATTTATCTTATCAACTTTAAAAGCTGGCTCCATCGCTAGATGTGACATAAACTATGGATAAAATAAACAAACAGCACTGATTACAATAAAGCAGCCCGATTGTCTTTTCAAAGAGTGGCATTAACTACTGTCAAGTTGAATTAACGTTTCTTTCTTAATAAAAACACAATGAGCGTCATCAAAAGTATACTGAAAGGCTGCTGTATCGTTAAGTGTCTCATCCACCCAGTCATGAATGCTCAGTGTCAGATACGAGTTATAGAAGAAAGTAACGGAACCAATTATGTAAATGTTCACATTCAGAAAGGCTTTGAGCGGCCGCCTCGAGGAATATATCTGTGCATCATTTACACACTGGTGGCTTTCACCTTCAGCCATATAAGAATCTTCTCAACTCCCTTTGCACGCGCACAGGGACGACGAAATGTTGACAAGGATTACCACGAGTGTGGTTTGTTGAAAGTGAGTGTGTGTGGCTCTCAATGGCCTGCCTCTGACACTAATTTATTCATTGAGACTAAATCCATTTATTCACTTCAGACACATTCTCACGCACACGCACACAAACCGTATACGTCTACATACATTATTAATACAGTATATTCAAAAAGAACAACCATCCGGCTTGGAATGGATTCAAACACTCACCAGGACTCAATATATTGCATCTAGTTATTTGTTGGAAATCAGATACACTTTCCCAAATTCTAAGTGCATTAATCATCTTTGGTAGCCTTTTAAACAAATGCAGATAAGATGTTTATGGGGAAAATGCAGTCATCTGAGCTCAGTAAATCCAATTCTTCAGGCCAAATCTGATCATTACCATCATCTGAATCCCATTAACTCCGCTAGGAGATGAGCCTCTACTACACTGAAGCGCTGATTCTCTGCCCACTCTCAGGCCTCTGTGGGGCGCCGCCTTAATGAAACATGACAGTCAAAACGGAATTATATTTAAATACTATATTGCATTTTTTTGTATATTGGTTTAGACTCTAATCTACCTCCTAAACGTTATTTGTGTGTTTATCAGTTTTAGGTTTATACCAGATGATGTCATTAAAGTTCAGCAGCTGTTTCTTCATCATAACCTATCAAGGTGGAAAATGACTGGTGATTAGCAGTGGTGAGTGTACCGTGTGCTTTCAGAGATCACTCCACGTGGCGATCATGCAACAGCAACTATCAAAAACATATTCTGTCTAAACAGAAGGATGGAGCTGCTGCCTAAACATAAAAAAAACAATCACTTCCTGTGTGGAACATCAAACGCTCCAATCTTCAAAGCTCCGGACTCACGCGGACTACAACAGCGATAAGGGGCCCGTATGCTTCAACAGAAGTGCTTGTTGGATGGCCTTTCTGCCGCCTGACTTGGGGGGGGGGGGGGGCGGCTTCCAACATTTTTGGTATCTTTTCAAAACAGACAATATGGCAATCAAGTCCACTTCACGCAGGGTTGGACAGGAGTGAGAAAAGCAGGCAGGGAACCTGAACTTCTCCCTTTAGCTCTCTATTTCCACCCTTTCATTTGAACAGCTGAGTGCAACAACATGAATGTTTTCTTCTTCAGGAAGCTGAAGGTGCCTACCTTTATATCTTCTGTTTTGATTTTTGTACTTATTGCCTGTGCCCAACACCTCCAGATAGTCATTATTACACAAACATGCTGTATCAAGAGAAGAAGCAACAACTGCTGCACCAGTGGAAGGAGGGCGACTGTGGCTCAGCGGAGGGAGCAGATTATCCTTTAACCACAAGGTTGATGGTTCAGTCACCATCCTAGACAGTCCATATGCTGAAGCGTCCTTGAGCACTGAACCCTATGTTGCTTCCCGGGCGCTTTACAGCAGCCCACTGCTCCTAAAGGTTTAATGTAGAGATGTACATGTATGTATATCACAATGGCAATGAAGTTCAAGTCTTGTATTATCACCAACTGTGTAACATGAAGCTATAGGCTTGTGCGCTTTAATTTGATAGCTGATGGCTCAAACCTTAAGGTGCATTGTGCTTGTTAAGTAGATTGGTAGTTTATCATCTCTGCTCTGCCCGAAAATAATTCAAACTTGAGTTTCTATGCAAGGGAACAAACTTTCTCTTTGTCCTTGTTATGAAAAATGACAAAGCACAACTTTTGTTACTTCATTAATCTTGTTAAACTCTGATATGTCATTATGTCATTGTTCTATTTTTATGAAGACACTGTGGTAGACGTCTGATCTTTTTTGTCTGGCGTTACACTCAAAAGTCTACGGGAAAGAACTGAAGATCAGGTAGACAGATGCACTGAACCAGTGGATCACATACTCTGTCTGTGCTCATCTTTTTCAATCAGAAGTTTTGAAACAAAAACAGTAAACTTTGACTAACACCCACTGAAAATAAAACCTGAATCTATTGATAAGCCCCGTGTAGAACATGGATCTGCTCAAACCTCATTATCTTTGTGGCATACTGAAATGATCAATTTTGATGTTGTTCCTTTTGGGCTTTAGATCAAGACTACGACAATATGCCAAGAAATCAAAAAGGTGCAGGAAACTAACATATTTGAATTTGTACCTGTATAGTGTTGCCGTTATCGACATCAGTTCCTAAAAATGTCACCAACAGCTGTTCAGCACTTGTCTGGTGGCACACTTCTGCTCCTCACCTTTGATGCGGGATTAGCAGCTTCATCGTTTAGAGCAGCAGCATCAATTACACAACTAAAACACATTTTCATGATTATAGCTGTAGATATTTTTGGAGGCGGAGGTGTAGCATTAACTTTTTCCTAAATAAAGCATCGGCCTCACTTTCTCTGCTTCAAATACTGGCATGCTCTGCAAAATACAGACTTTAGTGACGCGTGCTTGTTGTGCAATTCATTAAAAAAGGCACAGAGTGTAGGATTGCTGGTGATCCCATTGCAGAAATGAAATATGATATTCATAAAAAAAAAAAGGTATTAATTGGTGTATAATATCCTGAAACGAAGAACCGTTGTTTTGGGAGAGGATCCCCTTCACGCAGTTGACTGTGTTGCACTGCCATGTTTCTACGGTAGCACAGAACGGGCAAAACCAAACACTGGCTCTAAGTAGGAATGAGCGGAGGGGTATTCACAATTCTTCAACTACACCGCTACATGCCACCAAATCTTATGCACTGTGCCTTTAATGTGTTATGTTAAAGTGATTCTCACTTGATTATTTCATTTCTTTTGCTCTTTTTCACCTCTGGATTCGCATTTCTACGTGCAGAAATCCACAGAGATTCATGATGCTCAGAGGATGACTTACAGAGAACATCCGGACTTGTATCCTACGACTCTTCCTGTAATGCAGCCATGAAGACAAACTGTATTTTGAGCTCCACCACTAATCATCGGTATGTTAGTGCATTGTCATGACCAACACTTCTTTATTGTGGTCGGTAATGAAAATCGCAGCCTCTAGCATCTGCTGAGGCTTCAGGCTCATTTTTGTTCAATAGTGAGTAGCAGTGGTGCGCTGACATTTACTGCAGACAGACGGTCAAGACCATTTCATTTTGTGAGTGAGCATTCCTCTTCAATGTCAATACTTTCCGTAAACTTTGTGTAACTTCTCCTCAAAAAGGCTTCTACATCAGTTTCCAGACTATAAATAATGAATTTTTTTTTATCTTTGCATAGCGTTCCTTGGAGGTTTTCTTGGGGTCGGGACACAGACCGTTCAGAGCTCATCCTACATTTCAATCATTCCACTGACTCTCGGCATGTGCCGCCAGTATCAAATTAGCCACTGAATAATTAAGCTAATTAGGCTTAGACAGACAATAGCTAAATGCTAATTAGTGCCTAATTAAGAGAAATGAATCCACAGCTGTATTTGTTTTCGGTTGCCCAAAATGCACTGGTGGATACATAACTCCCTTGTCACTATGACACTAATTTAAATGGTTTTGGATTCATGTTGTGTGACTGACGGTGCGTTATGATTGTATTGCATTGTGCGCATCTTGTTTAGTGGCTTTACATGCTCGGGACGGCAGTTCAGCCGAAGATAATAACCGGCGACGAGTCTGGTTGTTACAAATTCATGGTTGGCAGGCAGACGGCCTATTAAATAAAACACCACACCTCAATGTATCATGCTCAAGATGAGGGGATGCGTCGCATAAAACAATAAATGTTCACTTTTTCTTTGTTGTATTGACTGAGGATTTCACCAAGCAAGCTCCTTGTACCCCTTTATGCGATTCATTATTTGGAGAGAATCCCTCCCACCTCTGCCTGCAACCGCTGCTGATCCATAAAAACGTTGTGCAAATCAAAATACTAAATCAGCAAAAACCACAAGCTTTGCCTCCTCATCATGTTGTAACAAAAGTCCTTCATCAGTCACCAAAAAAAACTTCAGGAACTTCTACTTTTTCAGCCAATAATAACCTTGTACGTTTGACAAATATTAAGTGCTGCAATTTCAAATTACATAACTAAAATAAGGCAACTGTGTTATAAAAAGGAACTGCTGTAACACACACACTTACTTACTGCAGCTGGTCGCAACGTTTTGGTTTGATTGTGAAATTGACCCTAAATAAGAGCATCTACTGTTTTTAGTCCATTTTCCCAGAACTACTAATAGTGCACTGCTGGTGCATTTGTTCCGAACAGCGATGAGACGATTTGTGACAGACATACACTAACCAATGAGGGTCAAGTACTCCTGCATGTAGAGATCATTAAAACATTTCTCCCAGCTTGCAGGACAATGACGAGCACCACTGTACGTCATTATATTCTGCTCTTTCATTCCTGGGAAACTAAATTGCATTGCATCAAATTCTATTGTGCTCGTGTTTAAGGCAACTTACGTTGTACGTCTCCAGCTTGACTCGGTTCCTGAAGATGTGAGTTGTGAAGTTGGTTCTCTGAAAGACTTCATCGAATGCAGTTTCGTCCTTACGAGCACAAACAACAATGTAAATACAGAGTCGGGGCAAATGGTTTACAGGAAACAGTGTGTGGTAGCATATCCGTGTGTGTGTGTGTGTGTGTGTGTGTGTGTCTCACTGTGTCTCTGAGCTGTCCCAGTGTTTCTGCACTGTGACCTAACAGGACCTCAGCTGTCTCCTGGAAGCATGTCACCCACTGGTTATCCCCGAAGTCTGCTAAGTTGGCCTGAGAGTCAGACAGAGAGAGAGAGATGATGAAAGGGCGAGAGATTATTCATGTGTGTACGTTTGAGTGTGTGTGTGTGTGTGATCACATAAGTTACAATCTTCCTCAAAGTCAGCGGCACAGCATGTGTGACAAAACAAGCGTAAACGATGTGCACTTTATGCACTTACAGAAAGTAGGAGTCTGTATTTGAAGTTGGGGAACTCTCGGTTACACTTTTCGCAGCGGTACAGTCCGTTCTGTTGGTCGACGACCTTCTTGTTGCAGTCTGCAGATGGACAGGCCTGGTACAGACAATTCTCCTTACGAATGTACAGCAGTGTCGCCAAACAGCTGAAATAGTCCGCCTGAGAGGAGAGAGCAAAAATGGGTGAGAAAAAAAAATAAAAAAATCTAATTATGGGAATTAGATTGAGATAAATATTAAAAAAAAAACAAAAAAAAACAAACAAACTACCAAATCACATCAAACTGCTGCAATTTCAACGTCTAAGACGCTGCAGTAAATTTGCAGGCGCTGCCCCTTTAGACAATATTGTGCAGAGGAGAAATCTAACCTGCAAATCAAGTCTTATAATGAAAACAATCTACCAAAGCAGACCTTAAACATTAATTTCAATCATTTAAACGTCATTATAGAAAATGTTTGTGCTGCAATATTATGTATTGTATGTTATTCTACACTTTCGAGAATCTGAAGGTAGAGGTCTGGTCAAATGACGTGCCTTCACCAAATCCTGAGCAGAACATTGCATTAAACGCAACAGTGAAATTCGTCCCGCTGGAGCAGGGAGAAAAGACAACGTAGCAGTATGATTCACCAGCCAATTAACATTGACCTTCAAAAGCGTAATTCAAGTCACAAAAAATGTGGTAAATTGACAAAACACAGGATGACTGCGGCAGGAAGGAAGGAAGTGATGATAAAGGACAAATTAGGGTACCATTGTTATGGATCATTTAGTTTCCCTGTTTAACTGTCAGCCTTTCAATGTGTTGCCGGTTGCTCGTAGTACTGGCAGATGTTAAAAACAGAAGATGACTGTAGCAGCGCTTGTGACTGCCTTATAGCTTCGGTTCATTAAAATTTCAGTACATACCCAATCTGATTCATTTTTTTCTGAGATTTAGACTCGAGTGAAACTGTGTTACGAAGACATTTTCACTTCCATTGTCAATGTGGAAATAAAAAAAAAACAATTGCATGGAGAATTCAAGCCTAAACCGCTTGACAGACAAACAGCTTCTTCTTTCTGGCTGTGTTTGAGAGGCCACATGAGTAATATGCCACATGCCCCTATGACTAATCTGCATGAGCAATCGCAACACATAATTATCATCAAGTCCAGTTATGTTTACATAAAATTAATTTGTCATTTTTCGTTGAGCACTTCTACCTGGCACATCTTTAAAAACTATTTAAAAAACTAATTACAGAATTGGTCGGTACTGGTTGAAGTACCATCTTCGAACCCACACATTCAAAAGGATTCAAACAGGTGTGATTTTACAGACTTTTAAAACCCATGTTTTTGTATGCCAGGAGAACAAGTCCGAGCACTGCACAAGATGTCGCTAAGCTGTTCAAAAGCACAAATCTTTAAGAAAGCTGTCCAATGAATGGACAGGAACCAGAGACCCCATCAAAGCGGTTGTTATGTAGGAGGCTACATCTTGCTAAATGAACAAGACGCTAGGTGGCTCAGGCTGCAAGGACACAACGAGGTTTCACTCGTTCACATTACAAGAGGTAAAAATCACATGACAGTGGTTGGGTCCGATGATACATTTCAGCACACGCAAAGCTTCAAACTCCTTTCTGCTGGGGCACAACAGCAGATTAGAAGGTAGCTCTCCTGCCCACTGGGACACATTTCCAGTGGGTGAAGAAACATCAGCAAAAAAACAAAAACCTGTCAACTGAAAAAACAACTTTGTCTGGTCTGATGAATTCCAGTTCCAACAAGTTCACTCAACCACATGAGGCGATGCATGGCATGCATGGTAATAACTGTACAGGCCATGTTCATTCATTATAACCATCATGTAGCTTCAGGCGACGGGTGAACAACACAATGCTGCCATCGGTACGTAAAGTGTGTCGGAATGGTTCCTGACAATCAAGTCAAACACAGCGCAACATTAGAGAGAAACGTGAACTCAAACCTTTAAGAGTTTGCTCCGCTCTCAACAAAAATGGTACGAGTATTCTTTTGTCATTTTCTTGTATGATCACTATTGGTATTTTTATATCTTAAATTTGCAGCACACAGCAAATGAAACCAAAGCCCATCAAACTGAAGAGGAAGAGAAGAGGAAGAGCAAAAGTGCTGCTTCTAGTGAAGGCAGGAAATCCTTCAACAGTTTTAATAATGTGAATAAATAAGCTGCTTAGGGTGAAAAGAGAAACATTAAATACAATTTTTAAAAAAAAACTTTGTATCATCACTAAAACTGTTGCCAACAAGTCAGTCCACACTGTTTACACATCTCTATTTGACTTCCAAACAATCTTGGAACGGTTTAAAAAGAGAGCAGAGGGAGTTTGAGAGTTCCATGCATAATAGATGCAAGATGAGACAAATCCCTTTCTCCCTCTCGAACACATAAATTGTGCTAATGTACGCACGAACACACACACACACACACACACACACACGGTTATATGCAAAGGCCAAAACGTACACATTTGCAATACAGATACAATGGGCTAAACTTCTTTCAGTTATGAATTTAAATTAAAGCGCAAACAGTCAAACAGAATCAAATTAAAATGCAGCGATGTTGCGGTAATTCAAACAGATATTAGCACCTAAAGCGGCAGAACTCACACTGTGTAAAATCAACAGCTAAAAAGGAAAGAAATGCTAACTCGGGGGGGAGGGGGGGGGGGGAGGAGAAGATGCTGTTCCCTCATCCTGTGGAGAAGCACAGCATTCAATTACCATAAATATAAATAAGAAGAATGCACACAGCAGTTGAACTGTGTCTCATTGGGAAGAGGCGCGCACATGTAGACGCCTGCATGTACACACACTCATACGGATACAAACAAGCACAACACTGTAAAATACAAATAAAATATACATGTAAGAAACCACAAAAAAAGAAAAAAATCCCTTTTCCAAGCTTCACCAGAGGGTATTTCTTTGTACCAGGAGAGCAGGCCTTGAACAAGACGTTGGAATCACAGCCAGCATTTAAAATGCATTCTAAAACAACAACTACAAGCGAGCGCCGGGCCAGACTCATTACTAATGTTGGCCTAAATGAGTCTATCAAAGACTCTCTAGGACGCTGGCCAACTTCACACACACACACAAACTGACTGACTGAGCAACACTGCCACCGTTATACAACCCACACTTTCTGTAAAGTGTTCAGCAGGAGCTTCGAATGTGAAAAGGCCATTGTGTTCTCTGCATCCCGCGTGAGATGATTGATGTTGTCCTGTGTCCCCACGACCTCTGCAGATACTGTCAGTCAGACTTAGAGCTCGACGACACTTTCTTCCCGCTAGCTAACTTTGACTCACATCCTCATAATCTGTCCACGCATCTATCCACCCAGTGCCCGTGCCACACAGCGTGAACCCCCGGAAACACTAGTTAAGAAGCTTCTTTTAATTAGGAGAATTTCTCCCGTGAGCAACAGCCATCACCCCCTCAATCCCCGACAACACTCCACTCCCATGTTTCCGCCCGCGTGCCTGCCTCATCACATTTTGCCGACTTGGGCAGATTGGAGACGCTCGGAGGCTGAAGAGGTGGGAAAGCGATGGGCGGGGAAGGTGGTAGGAGGGTGGACGTGGCAGGAAGAACAGAACAGAACTGGACACTTTCTTTGGGGGATTGTTGAAGGCTCGTGATGTTGGCAGATGCTACAGAGAACGTGAGGATAGAGGTCAGCAGGATCTGGACTGTAGCGCTTCCATCACAAGTAGACCACTCAAAATGAATACCCCTTCATTTGTCATCTCTCCCTTTCTTCTTCTGTGTCTCTTTCGTCTCCCTCTGTATTCCAGTGTGTACACAGAAGCCTGAGGGCGAAGTCTTAACCCTTAAGCACACCGAGGAGAACCTAGAAGAGCGGCATGACTAACGCTGCACACAGAGAACGCTCAGACCAAAAACACTAAAATATGTGCAAGACTTACCTAAAGATTCATACACATGCACACACACAAACCTAACAGTCTGAAAATAGTTTTCATTCTTATCACACCACTGTGTCACCTTCTGGCACCTAAATGCAATTAAATTTTGTATGTGGAAGGGCAACCAAGTGAAAATCTACTTCACATAATTGACGTGGCTGCACATGCCAACTTTAATGCTCGTCCCAAAACCCCGACACACACACACACACACACACACACTAATTAGAAATGGCTTGTACATACACGTAGAGGCAAACAGGTAGAATGTCAAATTAGATTCCTTCAAAGTATAAGCTGATGATTTGGATTCCATTATTATTATCGAAGCAGCAGCCTCAGTGTGCGACAGACAACCTCTTCCTTAAAGCCGTTCAGTTACAGGAACGGTCGGGGTGCACAGGGCAGGGAGAGAAAAGACGAGACAAAGAGAATAAGTGAAGGTAAAAAAAAATAATCTGTGCTTTAATTGTTAACACATTCTCATTTTTAAATCTGCCAGTTAACCATTCCTGTGTATCCGTTCTAAATAACCCTCGACATTTCTCTTTCTTACCACACTCTTCACTCTCTTTTAATTCTTTTTTTCTTCCTGTGGCCTTGTTCTCTTCCATCCATGAAGTTTAAGTGCATTGATTTTCTTCCCATCTCCCACATTCTCAGTCTGCACTACTTCCCTTCTGGTAATGTTATGCCCTATAGGCTTCCTCAACTCCAACACATAATTAGAAATTTTCATCAGAAACGACATTGATCTTGAAGCTCCCCGTAAGTGGCTTCCAATTTAACATGAGGGAGACTAGTCGGAGATGAACCTAATTAATTAGATGGAAAGTGTACGAGTGGCACACACACACCACCTCCATTCACTCTACTTTTAGTTGAAAGCGTTGCATTATTCTGTGCCTTGACACTTCTTAAAATGGCACAAGGTTCAATTTATAGAGTTCTCACACGCTCCAACAGCATGTGGCAGTTCAACCATTCCTGCGAATATGTGAGCATCACTATCTCTCTCCCACAGCTAAAACAAGGGAACCATGACTCTAATCCATGAAGTCAAAGAAAGGCACAGCCTGAAACAGCTCCATTTACAATGAATGGAAGACTGGCTGTGGATTTATGTTTGACTAAACGCATACATTCAAACGAGACGGACAAATGTCTGTTCACACAAAATCTTCTCTGGTTTTAAAGAAGAGGCCATCAGCGTAATCTCTGTATGGCTAAACAAAGACCGTTAAACTGTTAAGCGTTATGACCCCGTATAATGTTTGCCTGATGTCCATATGTGTAATTTCTTACACTTCTCGGAGATGCTTCGAGATGAATTCCGCTGTGGGTTGTACTGTATGTGCGGCTAGACAAAGCATAACCCATAGTCAGAGCATGCAAGTGAAATATGTCAAGAAAATGCCAGAGTCGCACTGTTGTCGTAAGTCCGTCAACATGATGGATTTGTTCCTGTGTTACTGCAAAACGTTGGATTTAAACAGCAAAGCTCTAACTCTTTGATTCCCAAAACCCCGTGTTTACTGAACGATGTTCTGCTATCAAACTCTGTTGTGCTGTAGCTATGCTGATGTTACGTCACCTGTAGTTGCTTTTTTTTTCTCCATTTGTCTTCAAACAGTAGCCAGCTGCCCAAGTGAAAGAAGGATTTTCTGACTCTCATATCAACCTGCTTCCAGGCAAATTATTTCATGAAGAACCGACTCAGAGATCCAAATAATACTGCAATGCAGACGATCTACTGTAGATCCCCTGTTCTCTCAAAACTTAAGTCATATAAAGCCATACGAAATAAAGTGAAATAGTTAGTGTAGAGGAATCAGTGAGAGTCGTGCAGACTTTAACACAGAATATTCCACCCGAGGCCAAACAAAAGTATGCACGCACTGCTATGTGCCTTGCGTGCACGCACTGCTATGTGCCTT